>NC_079440.1:38550709-38813209 GCF_903798145.1 Danio aesculapii
GCCATTCGTGCCTGCTGTTCTCTCATAATTCCACCGGAGGAAGCTGTCGACTGACTGACTGACTGACTGATCGACTGACCCACCCTCCTCCTTCATTAAACCCAACCAATGGTATTTTCAAAAGCACAGATTGACCCACCCACAGACTTCCCTAAACCCAACCGACAGTTTAAAAAAAAAAAAACCTTGTCTGATTTTCACCACGTTTTCAGATTCTACCACATTCTCACTCTGTTATTTACTTGTTTATTTTATTTTTCAGCTTCTGTTTTTGTCTTACCCTTTATTTTTACAATTTTCATTTTAAATTGAAGCAACTTAAATCCAAGTCAATCATTTCTTAGTGATTAATAAAACTGTCAATGAAACATATGAGGCATAATTGTTCAGTTCAATTATTTACTGCAATTAATATGCTGTACCAAAGAGAAACAAATTAAAGTATATAACAGCAAAAACAAAAAAAATTAATGAAGCCAGGAGATATGGTATGATCACGAGGAATACTGCTTTAGGAATAACTCATCTCCCTCAGTCATCTTTCCATCAAGCACATTGCTCGTGTTAGCCTTATTGGTTGGCAATGTTACCGACCAGAGCGAGCGGCATTAAGGCACCCAAAAGTTTATTTGAAGAAATTGACATTCATCATATGGACTTACTTTCATCGGCTAGACACAAGCCTCACCGCTCCCTAAATGTTGGTGCTGTCACTTATTGACCCTAGATCGGTAAATATAGCTTGTGTGGACGCTACTTCGCTACTTGACAAAAAAAAATAGCTTCGCTAATGAAAAGCTATTTGATTTAAAAAGTAGCGCCATTCTACTGAGAAATGTAAGCTAGTAGCCCAACACTGCCACCCCAAATCGTTAGTTTTAACAATGAAATGCACCCATACGTACTCCTGGCTATATAATTTGTGATCTCCAGAAATGTATATAGGTCTATGTTTTCAGATAAGCCTATGTTGAAGACACCACATTTTCATACAAATCTATCTGTAATGCATCCACAAGCGTAATTTAACATTCACTGTTTCAGTACTCAATTTTTGCATTCCTCTCTACTGAGATAAATTGCATAAAGACCCTTCACAAGTACATTTTCAGATATACCCAATGCAGTGTAACCAAAATGCTAGGGTTACTCACATTGGTGGTTCCTGTAAACAATCCCAAAAAAAAAACACACACAAAAAAAAAACATGTAGGTTTTTACAGGGAACAGGCTGTAATAATTAAAAACATAAAATAAGTAAATAAATAAAACAGAGGGAGCCACAATAATTTTAAAATTACTTTTATGTTTTTGTTTACAAAGCAGTTTAAAATGATCAGTAATCTGTTTATCTTTTTTTACCACTGGATGTGCAGGAATTAATTAGAGACTTCTATTTATATTTAACCCATGCTGTTCAGTTTACTCCTCAATAAAACATTACTAGACGCTATATAACCCACAACCTTTCAGAAAAAAATTACAAGAAGCCTTATAGATTGTTACTTTTCCAAACGAAGTCTCATCTTTTAAATTTTGTTCATTTTATTGGTAAATACAAACAATAAATTAATATCAATATCAGTAGTAGTACAAAATTATAATGCATTAGTTAAAGTATCAATTCCTGCAATTAACTACTGGCTTACCTGCCTATTAATAAGATAAAGGCTGTTTATTAGTACCAATAATAAAGTAGCACATTTCAATACACTGTTAGCAATGTTCTGTAGAATCTACAGTAACTTACTGGCAGCAGTTCGCTAGTAAATTATGTAAATCAATTATTGCTAAAATACTGTATTTACATTTACAGCACCATTTATTTTGCTGTATATTTACAGTATTGTATATTGTTACTGTAAAAATATAGTACATTTCATAATGTAACTTTAAAATACAGTAACATACTGTACTGCATAACTGTCTTACAGTAAAATACAGTTCACATTGCAATTAAATACTGTGTCAAATACAAAAATTTTTAACAGTGTACCTAAACCCAATTACTGCCATATTAAGTGAAGTTTTTAAACTAATTTCGAGAGGAGCATGTGATATGATTGACTGCAGCTGGCCACTCATCTACATTCACTAGTTAGCCAATCAGATTAACCCCAACTCACTATAAGTAGCCTAGCTAGAACTACTCTCTTATCTTCGTTTTCCGAAGAAACCCCCCATCCACCCCATCTCCTCCTCCTTTCTACCTCTTACCACGGGGAGCTCTCGAGAACCACCTGATCTCGTACTCCCCGCATATGCTCTATGGACCAGGCGGGAGCCCTGGGCTCACCTATCTCCGAGCTCAGGGTTCTCTCCCGGGACAGCATGCCAAACCTGCTAACAGTTGTCAAACAATATCTAAGTGTGAACTCTTGAACTACTACCAAGCAGCATATTAGTACTTTATTGAGCTGAAATTCTCAGTTAATGATTTTCTAATAATGAGAATTAAAATAAAGTGTGACCGTAAAATTAATACTTATTGAAAAGATTATTGTAACCAATCTAGCTTCACCCCAATATAAACTGTATAAACATCTCATAAAACTGGAATTTAGGCTAAGCTAAACATTCCAACCACAAAGGTTCAGCACACACCACTGGTGCACATGCAATCACACACACACACACACACACACACACACACACACACACACACACACACACACACACACACACACACACACACACACACACACACAAAACAATTAGGAAATGAGCTTAGGCTAGCCAAACAAAGCTTCAGTACCAGAGTTTATTTATCCATATGTCATGTTGTGTTCAACAACAGGTAAAGAGAACTTGTCAGCCTCTGTTTCTGCACACCTTTTGACTTTGATGGAACATCAGGCTCCTCCATAGACAGAGCTATGGAATGGAACTGTCATGGAATGTTTGAGAGCAACTGTGTTATTATTATTTTGCTGTTCTGGGCAAGATGATGCTTGCCTATCCATCTGTCATTATGCAAAGATTTCCTATTCTGCCCTCTTATTATTTCCATCCGAGAAGAAAAGTGATGAAACATTATTCATGCGGGAACCCTGGGTACATTACATTACATTTCTTTATTTTAATTTTTTTTATGGCTGAATATAGAGCTGCTTGACAGTCTGACATCTATAGAAGTGGGATTTGTTGCTAAACTAAAATGACAAGAGAAGCCATTTCTATGGTATATGGCATAATATTATAGCCAATATGAAACAATGAAGAGTGTATACAATACCTGTTCTGTTGCATTCACTTTAATTCTCAATGGGCTGTCTAAAAACAATTGGGCACCAGTGAAATATCTTTTTTAAAATAATGATGTTGTTAGTAAAACACTTTTATTTCATCACAATACATGGCAATGTTTAATGAGCATCAATGCAGCCAGATGGTGCAGTAATGGCTCACCAGCAGGGGCTAAGAATCTTTGACCTTTGTGAGCAAACCAGTTTATTAGTGTAATGTGTCATATTTTAGTTATGTTTGGTCTTTTTTTCTCAACAAAAAAACAACATACATATTTAATGAGAATTAAATTTACATTAAAAAGCCATTAGTTAATGAACCATACATGTATTACAGTATTTATTTATCTTTGTTATGACATTATGAAAAATGAAGGTGTTCATTATTGGGGTTTTTTAACTCACAATGAGTTTTGAATTTCAGTCAGGCTTATGGCAGTATCAAATTTTCCTGTTATGGCTGTTTCTCAATATGCGTTCTTCAGCGATCTTGCGTCCTCGTTTTCTTGTGTAATGTCATCATCAACCGCCAAAGCTCAGTTCCAAAACTCAAGAACGGAAGACGCGTGAAAGAACCCAGATGCAGTCTTGAGATTGAAGATACGTTGATGTAGACTTGAGCGCAAAAAACATCATTGCGGCTGAATAAAGGAGGTGGGAAATGCAGCAATTTATATAGATTTATTAGTTCAGAGATGTAACGTATTTATCTCAGGAGTTTCCCTGAATGAGACGGTGAAAGTAAACATTACCATGAAAATCTTAATAAAGGCATAAACACATTAAAGGTGTTTATTTGCTAAAATTCTTATTAAAATTAGGTTTATTTATGTTTGTGCAATGTATATTTGTAAAGTCTTTGTGTAGTTTCATAAAGTAATTTCAAGAGGAGCACGTGATATATATTCTCATCCGTAATCAGTAATAATCAAATCAGATTGATCCAAGTTTACAATAAATCGGCCAATTTTACACTGCCTTATCTTCTTTTTGGAAGAATCCCCCCTTCCACCCTATATCCTCCTTTTCTTCCTTTTTCTAAGGTGAGCTATCAAAACCTACCTGATCTCGGACCACCATATGCTTATTCACCAGGAGGGAGCCTTGAGCTCAATTATCTCCAAGCTCAGGGTTCTCTCCTGGGATAGCATGCCAAACCTGCTATTAATGCCAAGCAAATCTAAGTGGGAACTCTTGAAATGCATAGTATATATTGTGAAATGGGGAAAAACAATAAATTGTTGTATGACTGCTGTATTGTTTAAATAACCCATTAAAAAAAATGTGTGAAGGTCATTTGACCATCTGGAAAAATGTAGCGTCTCATTTCTCACAGGTGCATTCTCTGTTCTCGTGGTCTCTCCAGTTCTTCTTCCAAGGTAACTTGGCAAGAGCAGTCTCCTCAAGAACACGAGTCCATTCTCAACATTGATGGAATTGAGAAACAGCCTAATTGTTGAAGCTTTTATGAATGTGTAAGTTATTATCACAGTATTGGCTTACTGTAAGCTGCAAAAAAATGTGAATTGTAAAAATAAGTTAAGTTTATTTATAAACTAATTTCGAGAGGATCACGTGCTTGTGATTGAACACAGCTGGTCATGCATTAGCCAATTCATGATTCACCAATCAGACTATTCCTAAGTTACTATAAATACACTAAGTTCCATATAACAGTTTTGAAGAATCCCCCCTTCCACCCCTACTCCTCCTCCTTTCCTAGATGGGTGGCACGGTGGCCCAGTGGTTAGCACTGTTTCTCAGAGCAAGAATGTCACTGGTTCTAGTCCTTACCAAGCCAGCTGACGTTTCTGTGCGGAGTTTACATGTTCTCCCCGTGCTCATGTGGGTTTCCCCCGCGTTGCCCCCCATGTTTCCTTTCACCATCCAAAAACACGCAACTTAAGTTAATTGACTAATCCAAATCGGCATAATAGACATGCTACTAGTAAGTAGTTATATCTTCAGAGCAATCCATATCTGTTCATTAGCTACTACAGCAGGGGAGTTTCGAGATCTACCTGAGCTCAAACTCCCCTCTTGCCCTGCAATGGGAGGGAGCCCTGAGCTTGAAGATCTTATGCCAAACATGCATTATAATCAATCATCAGCTAAGTGTGAGCTCTTGAAGCAACATAAATGGAACTAATGTCAAACATGTGTGTGTGTGTGTGTGTGTGTGCGTGCGTGCGTGCGTGCGTGCGTGCGTGCGTGCGTGCGTGTGTGTGCGTGCGTGCGTGTGTGTGTGCGTGTGTGTGTATGTTACTTTTCAACGTAGTAAAAAGTAAGATTAAATAGATTTTAGCAAATGAAATACATATATTCAGTAAGTAATTTATGATTGATAATGGGTGTCATGATGCAAGAATTAATCATTTTTATCTTTTATAGTGTGTCACTAATAAATTTAAACAAGTTACACAACATCTGGGACACTTGGTGTACCGACAGAAAGAATAGCATTAAATGATTTCTGTCCTTTATTTTCCATGTACAAGTTTGAATTTCACCCCAAAATCTCTTTGGAGTATTGACAGGCCCCACAGGTCATCCACACTGACTGGTCCACTGATGGGTTTTATTTTTTAATGTTTTGACTACATGACAGCCAGTACAAAACACACTGCATAAGTAGCAGTGTATACTTTTTTCTTAGTTGCTAGGTTCACCTTGATGACATCACATAATTAAAGTCCGCAACCAGTGATTTATCAGGACACAGTTTGTAATGTAAAAGTCCATCTATTAGCCCAATGACGAAAGTTACAGCATGGTCAAAGGTAAATGTGTGTAGGCCTTTTCCAGTGCTTCTGAAAAGAATTCTGTTATTTGTTAGGATTTATTTATATTTGTTTTTCAGCTCAGAATTTAAACTGACTCCAATTTTAAGTGACCGTAAAGTTTAGTGTATTTCTAATTGTAAGAACAGGTCACATTCATCATTTTTGACTAAATTTAGAGTTTTTGATTTGTATCTGATCCTATACTTTTCAGTTATACTTTCATCAGGGACCAAATGCTGCATAGAGTTCCATGCCCTGGGATTGCATTTCTTCTCATGGACACTATCTTGACAATCTGAAGTTAGTCAGAGGATGTAGGGTTTATTAATACCCAATTAGTCCGGTTGCCTCCTACTTACTCATACTAAAAGAGTAGTTGTTTTAGTCATTTCCATACAACTTGCCAATATCGATAATTAATAAATTATACCACTTTACCAATCACACAGAGACATTTCAAAATGATACCAAACATGAAAGGGAAAATTTTAAGACAAAACTTGGAGATTCTGTGTGGAGGAGTGTTACGCCTAGTTCACACTACAGGATTTTAAGCCCATTGTGAGCCAGATTTGGAAGTTAATGAGCTCGAAGACAGGTCGGGCTGTGATCGGGGAAAAATCTGGGGGTGCTCGGCATCAAAGAGGCTTGCTGACACCTCACAGATGAAAATCCAATACCTAGCATGCTGAATATTCCAAACCAGTCGGCCGACTCGACCCATGTGCGGTCACATATAGTGATTAGCTGCAGCCAATGAAAGAGCATATCATCATGAGCTGAATAGCCATTGTGTTCAGGAGCTCAACAGAAATGTCTGTGATGGGCATCGATGCACTCGCTTCACTCTGGGTTTACACTAAAAATATTATCTTTTTGGTAAAACAGTCTTTAACTAGTAAAGCTACTAGAACACCTGCTTTCATTTTCACTTTCATAAACAGGAGCTATATATGCTGTTTTGAAAGACATCAGCTGATTGACGATGTTTTTAAGTGCTCCCTTGAAAGCTTTCAGTGAAGTTTGAAACGCTGTCAGGGATGTCATCAGCACACAAGTGTTCAGCTTTTTCTGGTGACTCCTCCCTCAACATTTCATTGGCTGTGGTTTTGTAGCTTGACTGATCTGTTGGGTAGCGAGTTGTTGACAGATCATGTAGTGTGTGACCACCTCTCTTGTGCATCATTTACGTAGTGTCGCTTAGTGTGAATACCATTAACAAAATCTACCTTCGGGTATAAATAAAGTAACCTAACCTAACCTATTAGCAATTAAAAGACACAGAATCAAGTCATGTACTGAACGCACATCAATCTGCCGATGTTTAAAGTCATGTAGTGTGAACAAGGCCTTAGTGACTTGCTTAGAACTAATGGTTTCCTAGCTGATATTCTTTTATTGCTTTAGTGCCTGACAATTCTCGTGGTCTTGCCTTGTGGAATTCCATAACAGTTCTCAGTGTCTGATATTATGGAGAGACTTAGCCGTCCTTACAATAATTTGACATCAATTATTATTATTATTATTATTATTATTATTATTATTATTATTATTATTATTATTATTATTCTCATCATCATTATTATTTTTATTATTAGTAGTAGTAGTACAGTAGTAGTGGTAGGAGGAGGCGGATGATCATTCTATTCACTAACCAGTGTTTCCCAACCCTGTTCCTGAAGGCACACCAACAGATCACATTTTCAACCTCTTCCTAATTAAACACACCCGAATCAACTCTTCAGAACATCAGAAGATACTCAAAAAAACTGAAATGAATGGGTCAGATAAGTGAGACATGCACAAAATGTACTGTTGGTGTGGCTCCAGGAACAGGGTTGGAAAACTAAACTGCACTAAACGACATTAGTCAAAACCACATAATATAACACACAATGACTATTATCACAATGTAGTCTGAACTTGGCATGAGTTGTAAAAAACGAATTAGATCTTGTATTAAATGGGGTCAATAGTGTTTTTATGTCAATTTTTTAAAAACTGAAATTACGACACTAATCGATTATGATTCAATTTCTAAATATCCAGCTAGTGCGCCTAAAATGGACACTACAAAAAGGCAGTGTGTCTTTAACCTGCGAGATGTTGGTTAACCTCTATAATGGACCTGCTCCTGCTGAATTTTAATGAGATAGGTATGTAAATGATAAATGAAAGCTTTTCATTTTGAGACTGTGAAAAGGCTCTTGAAACATTGTGTTCCATTAGCCGGGCCTGCCATTATTTAACAATTTATCAAAATGATTGAGCAGTAATTTAACACGGCTGTCTTGTGAGGCTTGACCTCTCCATGATTTAAGATATGCAGACCAGGCATCTGCAAAGTGCCACCGCTCACAATTACAGAGAAATAACATCAATGCGTTGTATGTTGTGTGCCAACGCAATCTCACGGCAATTCGTAACTTTTTGATTCAGTGGCTAATTCGTATGAATTCATACGATCTAATTCAAACAATTTAGTATGATTTACTCATCACCCAATGATGGTTGGGGTTAGGTGCCACTCCTCCTTTTTAAAATCATACATTTTCATACGACTGAACTCATACGAATTAACCACTAAACTGACAAAACGTAAAATACTTACGTTTCCTCGTGAGATCAGGCTGGGTGTGCAGGTCTAAAATTCCAGTTCAGTTGTGTGTTCGATATATATTGAACTGAAAGATCTATGATAAAGGCCCAGTGCTTTTAGACCTATTGAGAGTCCATATCTGATGTAGCTAATCAAATGTAATTAATCTTCATTGTGAGGATGCATCACAACAGTGATTTGCTGTAAATCCCAAAGCATCATTACACACTAGGGTGCCTGCAGGTCTTTAAAGGGTGTTCGGTGCTCTATTTGTGTATTAGAGCGTGCAGTGAACGAACAAGGCCAGGAACATTACCCTTGCTTTGTATTGTGACACCCACCTCATCAAGATAACACACTTGGAGGTGTTTCAAGCAGTGATAATCTTCATTTTAATTCCCGTGGTATGTCTTGAGGAACATGATTGTAATAGAAGCCGCAAAAACACATTTGTTTGGTGCAAGCATTGAAAATCTGAACACCTGTATGCCTCAAGAAGTATTATCTCAACAGTAAAAAGGCACGGTGTGATTGCATCTGCTAGGCTTTTACATTAGCATACCGCATGAAGCATTTCATAGTGGATACTGCTCATGCATGTAATTGTAATAGCATGTTGACACTGATCTCATTTCTTGACTGTGGGGCTTATTATTATAATAAAAACAAATAATAATGATAATAAAAACAAGGAATATTAGACAATGATCGCCCTGGCATGACAAAAGAAAGATTAATGACTTTTAACCCAACATTACATTACGTTTCTTGATACAGTGCATTTATTATGTTCATGCAGTATGTTTTTACATTGCACTTATATTTAAAAGTACTTTCATATGAAGGCTTCTGTGTGTAGATGATGAAAAATGTCAAAATAAACTGTGATGTTGAACATCATGTTTGAAGTCATTTTAAATGTTTGCTCACACAAACAAACAAACAAACAAACAGAATAGATAGATAGACAGACAGACAGACAGACAGACAGACAGACAGACAGATAGACAGATAGATAGATAGATAGATAGATAGATAGATAGATAGATAGATAGATAGATAGATAGATAGATAGATAGATAGATAGATAGATAGATAGATAGATAGATGTCTGTTGAAGGAGCAGTATCAACAGATATTAAACAGACAGTCTACTAATACTCAAATGGACCATCACAATAAAGCGTTACCATTAATTAAACATTTAGAATTACTATATTTTATTCTTTACCTACATAAGAAAAAAGTAGTAGTTGCATTAAAAAACAACAACATGCAAATAAAAAGCCATCAGTCTTATGATTTTTTTGCGACCCCTGGGGTAATTACGTTATAATAAAACACAGCAGAATGATTTTATGACACCAGGTTAAACTTTCTGAAGACTTTACACGACTCATGTACATTAAAAATAAATATAAGCCACAACTAAACATGGAGTGTGGCGTTCTTCAAAACTAAATGATGAATAGACTTGGGCCTATTGGTATGTGTGCACCGTTGTGTGCAAAATTTATATATTTAAAACCACCTCAGAGGATATTGGGGGTCGGGAGTCACTGGCATTGCTATTTTAAGGGTCGCGGGCTGAAAAGTTTGGTAGATAGAAATAGATAGATAGATAGATAGATAGATAGATAGATAGATAGATAGATAGATAGATAGATAGATAGATAGATAGATAGATAGATAGATAGATAGATGATTTTTTGCGAGTTTTTGACTGGGTTGTCGTAATGCTCAGACACAGTGCTCCTGACAAATTTCACTAGTTTTCCTCCATTTCTTGGGTCCAAATAGACAAAAAGAAGCTCTATAACTTCTCCCCCAACCTCCCGCTGGCCTGCAGATACCATACAGTGGATGCTGCTCTTCATTAACTGTAGTAATCGCTGATGTTATTTTCAATCAGAACACATTTCACACGCATGATTTGAATCGCCGACAGCTCACAGATATTTAACCACGCCACATATCTCACAGCCGTCACTGACTCCATCGGTGATTCTCTCAGATCGTGTCTTTGATAGTTCACACTGTGTGATTGTTACTCACGTAAACAAAGCCGCGACCCAAATTTTTTAGGTGAGTATCGATAATATAATTTTAGGGAATTATAATTGAATTTGTATTATTTGTGAACATACACAAGAAGTCGGACAGATAAATCATAAAGCAAAATCACCAGATACAATACAATAAAACCCAATATTTATTGCTGTTATTTAACAAAATATATCAAGTCATAGAAATATTACAAAGTAAAAACGTCAAATACAATAAGCACACTGTTCAACACATGTATTTGCAGTTACATAGTAATTAAAACACCTAACACCTTACAAAGATTGAGATGCTTTACTTTGTATTAATATTATTTTATTGTACCTTACAATAACTTGATGTTATTTAGCAGTTCAGCAGTCTGCCAGGAACCACAGATCTGCATTATCATTTTGCACACGCATGAATGAGTTCAGGGCTAATAGCATTGTTGTAATGTAATGCAAATGAATCTGCTCATCTGCAAAATCAGATAGGGATTAAGAAAACGCTGAAATAAATATTTCCCTTTACAAAAGATTACCCTCTCACATATCCGTGTCACAGTAAAAACATGCAGACGCAGACCAGTGTGTGGGTGAAAGAAGGCAGCCGGGGCTGGTAAACACTACAGGTCGACTGGCGAGATAATGGAAAGGTACAGGCGTAGATGACAGAAGGAAAATTTCTCTTCTGTCATTTGAGAAGGGCTAGATCAAAGCTCCATTAATCAGAGAAGGGCTGTGGGTGCAGGTGATAGAACCAAAGTAATAGAAAGGAGGTTTGCTTTGGGGGGGAACAAGGCACCGCTGGAGGGAATGGATGGGGTGAGGTGGAGGGCAGGAAGATAGAGGGATCATCGCAAAGGTAGAAAAGAGAGGAGCAGGAAGGATTGAGCTCTGGGATATGTAATGATGAAAAGAGCAGGAGGAAGGTCAAGGTCGCAGTGGAGACGAAAGGTCGAGGGGTTGACCTTGCTTACATGTGTTTCCTGAGAGTATTGAGGATCATTACAGGGTTGTGGAGTGGTGGAGCAGGTGCTGAAAGAGCTATGCTACCCGTTCTGCTTCAGCTAACACATTTAGATGTTCATGTCAGGAGAGCACAGTGTACAGTAAATGATGGAGAAATATAGGTAGTTATTTTAGAGACCGGAGTTAAGGTCTCTAATCTAATCTTTGTGTTCTACAAGCATAAGGCTCCAGAAGCTTAAGGTTGTGTCCACAGTTTTGTTTGAATTCTGGTTTCATTATTCTTTCAAATATTTACATTTGATTTTTATGTGTATATGAATAAATATATATTTGTTTATTAGTCTTCAAACTTTACTGTTGAGCTGTGTTTCAGGAGTTGTGATAAGTTTAGGAACAAACTGTGTACAGTTATGACATGTTTAACGGTCATCTTATTCTTAAAGCCTTGAAAGATTTTAATATTTTGATTTTTAAAAAATGTATGTAATGGAGGCCAGCTAACGAAGTGCTGTAGGTAAACCTCATTCCTCTTAAGGTGCTTTAGCGACAAACGCTAGAGACCATGATCTTTAGTCTCCTTGTTAAAGCAGCCGACTTCCATGTGGAGAGTCACTGGTTTGATCCTAGCTCAGACTGGGTTGGGTGCTGTAGAACTAGTGGGACACATGGTGGCTCATCCGGGATGGTAGTGAGGTATAGAGGGGTGAGTGTAATGTAGGCCAGCTAGCAAAGTGCTATACACTCCTTTGACCTCTAAAGGTGCTCTAGTGACAGACGCCATGAGGCCATGATCTTTAGCCTCCTTCATTGTAAACCCTAATAAGTTGAGACTACTCAAATGATTTGAGGAAAGTGATTACCAGTTCATCAGGGAATTATGGGAAATCAACCACTAAATTAATTGAGTTGACCAAATGTGGTCTCTTCATTGAATTAACTTAAATGTTTAAGTACAGATAACTTAAATGTTTAAGTACAAATAACTTAAATGTTTAGGTACAGGTAACTTAAATGTTTAAGTACAGATAACTTAAATGTTTAGGTACAGGTAACTTAAAATGGCTAATAGACTAAACTTCAACATTTTTTCAGCTTTTATATTCTTTACTTACTCTCAGGGCCGTTTATATTGAAGGTGATATTTAGTCGCACCATGTTGGTGTTTCATAACATCTAATTTTTACAAGGTGGGTCTATGACCCAACGCTCAAGCTCCAACCTGGAGGACCAGGACATACACACATACACTATGGACAATTTAGCCTACCCAATTCACCTAGCACATGTCTTTGGACTTGTTGGTGAAACTGGAGTACCTGAAGGAAACACACGCCAACACGGGGAGAACATGCAAACTCCACACAGAAATGCCAACTGACCCAGCTGAGACTCGAACCAGTGAACTTCTTGCTTGCTAGTGCTTCTGCCCTGCTGCACTTTAGCAAAATTCTGCATCACAAGCAAAATGACTACCTTGTCTCATATAACATATATCGACCAATCAGCATGGTTGTCGTGGAAAAATTTCAAGTGCAACCAATTATTTTAAATAGAGACATGCATGGGGAATCGTTTTTTTTTTGCTACCAAAAAGTTTTTTTGCTACCAAATGAGTAAGTTAAACACTCCTGTTTAAGTTTTGATGCCAAAAGTTGGTATTTTAAGCAATGTCAAGTTATATTAACTTATATTTAATATTATCTACATTACTTTATCTTTAGTAATGACAACAGCGGGGTTTATAGTGTTGTTAGAGCAACGGACTCCCATTCAAAGAATCGCTGGTTCGATCCCAGCTTAGACCGGGTTGGGTGCAGTAGTACTGGTGGATTACACGTACAGGTATGTATGTTTATATGTATTCACCTATGTATTATATAGTGTGCATCAAATTACAAAAAAGGAATTATTGCTTGTGCAAGGCGTTTCTAATGCAGAGTCTATGCACATGACAGTAAATTTCAGAGTAAAATTTCTTCTGGCTGTTGTTATCTGTCTCACACATTTCTTTTTTTGCTTTTTCTGAAATTGTCGATAACACCATTATGGAGTTTTTCTTTTATTATTTCAGCAAATAGGATTGTAAACAATAAATATTTGTTGTACTCTCCCATTCACTGCACTCTAAGTTTACTCAACTGTGATGACTTCCACTACTGAGAAACCCTCACATGTGAAAACGGTCCATTATTTATTGAATTAAGTTTGTTCAAAACTTTTAAATTTGTGCTATTTTCATAAACTGTAGGGTGATGGATTATGACAACTAGAAGAATGGTCTGCAAAAATTTACAGTAAGGTTACATTGTTAAGATTCTGTAAGTTCATGAAAAAACAATGAAACATAATTGATTAATAATATTAATAATATTATAACATAGTAAATATTATTAACATTTGTTTGACTTTGTTTTATGAATATCTGGACAATAATAGCTTTAAAAAAAACATCAAACAACCTAAATGTTTTACCCATATATGAAACATTTAGGTTGTTTGATATATACACATATATAGACATCATTGTGAACAAAATGCTAAGCAAATTCGTGTGTTTGTTAAGGACAGAATACAGATCAAAACAAAAAGAAAGAAAAAAACAAACAAACAACAAAAGACACAAACAAACAAACAAAATATAACTACTGTAATAAATACAGTTCCCATTGTTAGTATCTGCAGTTAGAGTTTAATATTCAATTATTGTGAAGTCTTACTGTAATGCCATATTGTATTCTGTGAGGGTGAGACAACAATAGATAAATTAACTGGCAATGCTGTTTTAAAAATATATACTTTTTTTATTTTCACGGGCTGAATCTCTAATTTCAATGTCATTGTTTTTCTTTTGAGGGAAGGCATTTTGTCAAATGGACAGGCAACAAGAAAATGTGCAATAAATAACACCTTTAACCCACAAGGATGCTGTTTTTGGGCATTACTTTATCTCTGACCCAAATCTCCACCTTTCCTTTCTTGGTTTGATGAAACCAATTCCCCAAAGCAGAAGACTGCCAGACAAATGTTTGCCTGAAGATCACACCCTCTCGCTTCAAAAGGTGCATTTTGTATGTAGACAACTTTCAGATGATTTCCCTAGACAGAACAGCTGAGCACACTAGACTGTGTAAAATGACAGGCGAGAAGGGGCTTTTGGTCCCCGCTGAACAGTTTACTAGCAGAATCATGATAAAAACTAATTTTGCTCAGAATAGACTTCAGTTGGACAAACAGGTGCAATAAATTAGCAAACATTTTCAATTCTCACTGTTTTCTAAAAACCTGCAAAATTCTGTGACCTTGGGAATTGCCACATCCTGCTGTACAAGGACTCCTGAAAAAATAATGGTTATGATTGTATACTTGCCCTATAATAACAATTACAAATGCTAAGGAAGAAAATAAAATTATGAGCAACATTATAAGTCCGCAGGGGATTTTTCATGATGAGGGTGACATTGTGAAATTGTTTTATTTTTTTCTTTGTTTGAATGCTGCCTGTCTGCTATTAAAAAATAAACAACATCAGAAATAAAACATTTGGAACTTCAGGAATTGCAATTAAGAATGAGAATCGTTAGGAGTTTAATGATTCTTCTTTGCAGTTTTGTTCCAGTAATAATTGTTCATACTTTTGAGAAGCAAAAATGGGGGGGTGGGTTGGGTTGAGTGGAATACAGTTGTTATTTTCCTGTGATTATTTATTAAATTTCCAAAGAATGATCGTTTAGACTGTTCAGAGATAATTTGTTCATTCATCCATTACAACAAAATGTAAGACATGAATCTTTAAAAACTAGTTCTATTCTTTCTCACAAAATTTTAAGTGGTAGTTCAAACTAAATTAAAAAGAAACTGAAAGGTATTTATAACAGTATTCAGCATTACTTGTGTTGTATAAATCATCAGAGAACACAGTTTAAAGCGATAGCTCACTCAAAAATGGAAATTAATGCATTATTTACTCAGACTTAAATGGTTCCGAACTGTAATGACTTTTTTATTCTGTTGAAAATAAGATATTTTGAAGAAAGTTGAAAACCTGTAATCATTGATGTCCATAGTAGGAAAAAAACAAATACTATAGTTACAGGTTTCTGGCTTTCTTCAAAATAAATTCTTTTAAAACGCGTAAATTAGGGAAAAAAAATATTTTTTGGGGAACTATCTCTTTAAGCTAAAAATCTGCTTCAATGCTCCACTTCAAAAAAAAGTTGCTTACTTCTTGGATGGTCTAAGGATAAGTAAAGTAAATGTGAGTGTTTTACATTTTGGATAAATTTTCCCTTTAAGGGAAACATGCAACTAACAGTTTGTTGTTAATTTGAATGATTAAATATCATTACCATCATTTACTCACCCTTGACTTGTTCCAAACCATTTTTTAGCCCTTTGCTTGTGCAATCACACTGGTGTGATCACCCTTGGCTGGTCCCTGAAATGTACGATCACACCAGTGTGATTAAACGTTCAGAGCGCATGTTATCAATCACTAAAATTCAAATCCTACAACGCACACTGAGGCACAGCAAGAGGTGCGCAGCTGGAGTATTTAAAACTCAAAGTGGAAGGGATAATATGGATGTCAATGGTCAGTGGGTTACAACATTCTTCAAAATATATTTTGTGTTAAAAAATGTGAAAAAGAAAAAAATAATGATTTGGTAAATTTTTTGCTGCTTGTTAACGCACATTTCTAATCAGCCAATCACATTGTAGCAACTACAAAGTGCATTCAGGCTTGTATACATGGTCAAGACAACTGCTGCAGTTCAAACCAAGCTTCTGAATGGGAAAGAAAGGTGATTTAAGTGATTTTGATCGTGGTATGGTTGTTGGTGTCAGATGGGTTGGTCTGAGTATTTCAGAAACTGCTGATTTACTGGGATTTTCACACACAACCATCTCTAGGGTTTACAGAGAGTGCTTCTAAAAAAGAGAAAAAATCCTGTGGGTGGCAGTTCTGTGGGTGCAACTGTCTTGTTGATGTCAGAGGAGAATGGCCTGACTGGTTCGAGCTAATAGAAAGACAACAGTAACTCAAATAACCACTAATTACAACTGAGGTATGCAGAAGAGCATCTCTAAACGCACAACACATCCAACCTTGAGGCGGATGGGCTACAGCAGCAGAAGACTGCCTTGGCTGGTCCCTGAAGTGTACGATCACACCGGTGTGATTAGAAAGTTCAAAGCGCATGTCATCGATCACTTAAATTCAAATCTGACAGAGCGTGCTGAGGCACAGCAAGAGGTGTACAGCACTTGTCATGAATCACAATTTATCCAAATTAAAACATATAAAACAATTAAAAAAACTTTCAAACAAATAACGTTTATTTTAGGTTTCAGACATTCAAATACACATAATTACAAGCAAAACACAACATTTAAGGTTTGCAAAATATGTGCAGATGTCCATGGAGACAGCGATAATAGTTTTTTTTTTTTTCATTATAACTGGACTATGTGCTTTTTATGTAGGATACACACTGTTTATGTTACTAGAATATTTTCTCCCAGATAAACAGTTGCTTACCTTCATGTATTTTGGAAGAAATTTATGAATAAACATGATTTAAATCCAGCATGTCGTATCTCTCCTGTGGTTGTTGATAGAAGGGATCCAGCTGAACGAGCTTAACGAGAAGTATTTATAATATTCTATATTATTATTAATATTATTTGTTGTGCAGTGTCACAAAAATGATGCTATATTGACATGACTATGCTCAGCTGTATCCCATCTAGACTTCACTGCTGCAGGAGAGAGTGTGAAGTTTAGATGGGATACAGTTGAGAATACTCAAGTCAGTATAGCATCATATTTGTGATGCTGTACAACAAATAATATTTTTACATTACCGTGAGGGTTTGGTTTAGAGTTTTGGTAAGGGGTAGATGCTAATAAAATACAAATAATGTGTAATTTAATAATTAATATAAATTCTTCTCATTAACTTTCGATCGTAGCTGTATCCCTTCTAGCAACAGAGGTCGCTCCCATTACCCTCCATAACAAATAATACGATCATTATTAAGCTGTTTAAAAGACAAAATATATGTTCTATCACATATTTGAGAATCAGAGTATTGGAAATTCCACAATTGTATTAGAATATGTGTCGATATTTACAGAAAAGGTACAAACAAATGTATAAACAAAGTACAATATATACATAGATCATTGGGGCTGGTGGGTCACGTGATAAACTTGACACGTCACCATGGGAACTTTAGAACGCAATGGATTTTATGCAACAGTCACAAAAAAATCAGGTGGTAGTGTCAGCTGGAGTATTTAAAACTCACGAGTTAAAGGGTTTATATGGATGTCAATGGTCAGAGGCTTACAACATTCTTCAAAATATCTTATTTCGTGTTAAACAGAAAAAAATAATAATTTGATTAATTTTTGGGTGAATTATCCCAAACCATATTTGTAATTGATCATGTTTTTGATTCATTTTTGAATGAAAGAACTGATTCAAATGAGAACTGACTCATTAGAATAATCATTGAATCAGCTGTTTGAGCTGCATGTTTTGTACTACAGATTTTACAGTAGTGCTATGGCTTTGCTATATGTTAGTGGAGGAAGTGTTGTAGTTCTGTATGTCATTATGTACTAGATGCACACTCTTTAATGAAACCAAATGTCATGAAAGTATCTCCTCTAATTATTTTTCATGGCCAGCCATTTCTCCTAACATCAGCCAATGGTCATTTGTACGCAGCGTCTGCAACTAGATGATTTTATTGATGCGATCCGTTACATTTACATCACTCTGACACATTTCAGGCTTCAGAGGAGTGATATGTAGAGTCAGAGGGAATTGGAGGAGTCAGAGGTTGGACACTTTTGGAACAGTCCCTCGAAAACTTAGGTCAGCAGGGATTAATTAGCTTTCTGAGACCCACGCAGCAGATGTCAAGGTAATCTTAGGTTGCAGACTGCAGAGGTCAATGCAATATCTCAACTCTGGAGATGAAAAGTGATCTCCCAGAAACCACTGGGTGGACGTATGGGGCTTCATCAGTCACAAACATGTCTACATCACTCAATGCAAATGTAGAGACACACCACTTGGCGATGGCCTCATTACTCAGTTCAGGATACATATTGAGGTCACTAACTGTGGATGCTGCAACTCTAAAATGTCTGAAAATGGCAAAAGACAAATGGCTTGCTAATTTTTTACAGTAGAGAAATTCTCAGTAAATTAAGAATTGTGATACCAATTCCCCTCTCAAAAATTAGATCATGATTTATACCAATTCTGAATAGACAACTAGACAAAATAACATGCAATGTACTTGAGGTTCTTAAGTTAATGTTTCATTGCTGCAGTCTGTTTAAATTTATTATTATTATTATTATTATTATTGTTATTATTATTATTATTATTATTATTATTATTATTATTATTATTATTATTATTATTATTATTATTATTGTTATTATTTGTAGAAGTAGTAGTAGTATTAGTAGTAGTAGTAGTAGTAGTAGTAGTATTTCAATTGAATTGAATGAGTGATTCATTGACTCAACCATAAAGACTTGGGCCCAGTCCCAATTCTGTTTTAGTATCCCTTCTCCTTTCCCTTCCTCTTAGCCCTTGAAACAGAGTGGGAAGGGGAAGAGCTTCAAATTTGACCCCAAAGAAATAAGACAGGACTACAACACCTGCACACGTCATCATATGTCATTGTGAGCTCTTGCTTCATATGAGATTGATGATCGCGACTGCTGTAGTTATTTAAGTTGTGCTATTTTTTGGTATGTATCTTCCTTCAAATCACTGAAGGCATATACCATGTTATCATAATGATATAATGTGGCAATAAGATCGTAACTAAACTGCGCATTTACACCCTGGTCATTCATCTGTGTAAACACACAAAAATAACATTAACATTATACTAGACACTGTAAAAAGGTCATTCCTAGCCACTAGACTTTTTTGACAGAGTACTTAAGTGTCATCGAGGGACAGAATGTTGTGGTATTGCTATACAGGAGTTACTATTATGGATTATAGATAGGGAAATTTTGCGGTTTTTATTTTAGTGTTTTTTTTTAAGCATGACGGTAAACACGAACGCCGTTATGAATATATTAATTATGCTTGTTTGTTGTAAAAAAAAAAATCCTAATACTAATTTGTCCATCTCCTGGCTTCCGTGTGCAGCCTTGCTGCCAATATAGGTGGTGTATTCTGGGAAATTTTTGTACTTCTTTGTTTCGAGTGTGGTCCCGGAAAATGTCAGCTTCAAGGGCTATCTTGCCCTTCCCCTTAGCCCTTCACCTGCAAACTCAAGAGAATTAGGGCACCCCTACCACTTCACGTGAGGGGAAGTGCTAAGGGGTAGAATTGAGATTAGGCCCTGGTCTTGCTGGATGAATCGCCATTTTGAACAGATCTATTGAATTAATGTGATTCAATTCTAAATATATAATATATACATTAGTAAAAATATAAATATATTAGTACATGTTGCATGACTACAGTATACTTAAAACTGAAAACATTTGCATTTTTAAAGATTTGTACTCTCATGTTATCAAAACAGTTGGCGTTCACAAAAATGACCAGAAATGCTGAACTACTTGTGTATTAGATGTGGTCTGCCTAAATAAAAAAATAGCAATATCTCTTTGTAAAAAAACTAAATTCCTGTACATCTGTGCACATACTAAATATTCGGTATTTTCAAAAACTTATATATTTTATTGTTTTCAAAAGTTGCCATTTTCAGGTCTCCAAATGCCTTTTTGGAAAAAAATAGAATGCGTCAATTCCTGCTAATTTTATTATGAACTAGACCCTTGACATCAGTGTTTATATTCAGAGTATAACCATTTATGCTAGTACTTATATACATACTAGTATATTTTATGCTGTTACTTTTGTAACATTTAAATGTTTGTAACAATAAGAAAACTACAACTGAAGGCTTATTTACTGCCATTATAGTTTCCATAAAGAAACTTTCACACTCACAGAAACTTTTCATTCACTTTTTATTACTTTCTTTACATGTTATTTTGAATGTTCCTCACACTTGAGAAAAATAAAATTTCAAAAAGTGAAAAAGTGATTTGAGGAAACAAACAATGGTGCTTCTCTAACACTCCAAAAATCCCTTCTTCAAACCCTCCTTTATCTGATAACTATAAAGAGATTTAAAGAAAATTAAACTGCCTTTTCCTTTTTAGATCATTTTATTCACTCCTATAAAAAATAAATGCTATACCTCAGTCACGCTACAACACTGAAGTCAGTAGTCATGTCATACAGAACTACACTCTCTATTCTTTTTTTACGCTCGCTGGAAAATCCATTGTACCCTTTTCTCATCTTGACCCTCTCGAGTGAAAGTGCACGGCTCTACAGGGCTGTGCAACTAATGAGTCCAAAAATGTAGCCAGACACTCACTCACCACAGGAGGCTTGAAATGACCATCCTAAGCATTCGGCCTCATATGAGCAGCTCTCCTGCTTAAAATGCACCAGTCAAATCCACCAATTAATGTGTTTAGTACAACCTTGATGGGAGACATTTATTTAAAGTCCTTGAATGAAAGAAAAAGAAATGATAGGCTGCTTTCTGCTGCTGGAATTTTAGTACTCCCGATTCCGTTTTAAAAATGTCGAAACTCTTGAATTATATAGCTGGCTAAACTTAAGTGATGGGGATTAGAGCACAGCTTGCATGTACTTGATAATACAGGAGAAAAGGAAAGGTTTTCAATAGTTGTGTGCAATAAGGCAGTAAGGTGATTTCTTTTTTTGTATTCCCCCCTCCCCCTCCTCTTTTTTTCTGCATTTCAATGGGTCGTCGTTTTCAGCTCACCTCAGAAATGTCATATCCATCTTCCGCCTGCCTGAGAGTTTTTAACACCCAAACACTTCCTCCACGAGCTTGGCCTGTCAGCCTAAAAGCTTCCCTCCTTCATTGTGATAACGCAATCGATAAAATGGAAGCAACAGTTCCTCCTCCTCCTCCTCTTCTTCTTCTGAGCTGCATTGAACTGCTTTATGTAAGATACACTCGAGCAGATATATAGATTGTAGGATACAGCTATTAACATTTGAAGAGGGAGGAAGGTGGTTTATTCTGAGATGAGTCGAAAGGTCTGAGGGGGGAAAAAAACATGTGATACAAGAGTTTTGCCACAGAGAGGTGCTGTAATGATAAACCCTGCTGGATCCTTTGCATTGTTTTGAAATCATCTGCTGGTAGTGTTATTAAGCAAAACTCAGACTCTGTGTGTCTTTTTAACTCCACGTTTATTATTTCGTGTCAGCTATCTGTCAGAGAGCAACATGAAGTGACTTACAGAGCAACTCGATTTGCAACATTAGCTCAAGACATTTTATTACATAGTGAATGATGAAATCGAAAGATGAACGAGCTACAATGATGAACATCAGGGCTTCTTCCTCTCACCCAATTCTTCAGTTAAAATGCCATATATAACACTATAAATATATTCATGGATTTATTAAATAATGCATAGGGATTCAGGACTTTCATAATTATAAAAGCATTTATCCCAATATTTTGTCCGTGTTCACCAAGTAATAAGATGTATTGAAGTGCTCTGAAACATGCATTTTTATTCAATAGCTGCATTTCCACTGTCGGGCCAGTGCAAGCCAGGGCTTTTATCGGGCCGGGCTGGGCCAATCACCCTGGAGCTTGAGCAGTGAGGCTGAAATCATGTTGCGTTTCCACAGTCAGGCTAATAACTCACAATGCGGCACGCAAATCCCGATCACCCTATAAATCAAACGTCACACAACCCGTCCAGTTTAGCGGGAATCAGGCAGACAAAGCACACTATCGCATCACCACGAAACGATTCAAATGAAGACAACCGAAACAAGCAAATTACACTTTACTGTACAGCATTACATTACATGTCTATACGCATAGACCTTTGTATGTTCATTCATTATATTTGTTTACTCCCCAACCAACTGTTTACATCGTACATCGAATGGTCTCGCCACTAATGGAAGGATGACCCATGTAGCACGCCATCCATAATATAAAACCACAGCATTTATCCGTTAATAACTCTGTGTACTCAGTTTTTTTTTAGAACGTCCTTGTTTCGCTAGACATCATCAAACACTCAGCCTAAATGCTCTGGAGAGACCTAAAACATACTTTCAAAATATTAAATATCCTTCTGATTGTAACGTGATGTGACGCTGACAACAGAAGTGTGGATCCAAATGCAAGTTTATTAAACAGAGAATGATCAGGAAAGCAATGGTCAAACCAGGAGTAAGCAGATGTACACAGGCAATCTAGAGCCGTAGTCAAACAAGCAGGCAGATGGTCAGAAGGCAGGCAGCAGACACCAGTAAACAGACAAACAAGGCGAGGGTCCAAACACGGCAAAGAAAGACAAAGGAAATGCATTGTAATGTCAAAAATGCAGTAAACAAGACTCAGCAACAGTGTGTGTGTCTGTGCTGCTTGTAATCAGTCCTTGACAGTCCTCCAGCTGTGTATATGCAATCAGTCAACATTAGGAACTGCTGTGAGTGTGTGTGATGCATGACTGGATCTTGTAATCCATAAAATGGCGGATTTGTAGTCTGTTAGCGATCAGTGTATATACCAGCGCTCTGCTCAGGCTGGATCGCTGGTGACCGTGACACTGATGAAGCTCTACATTTTAACTATAATTTTTAAATTTGACCACATCATATGAAAACATAAACACTTGTTTGAGGACATAGAACACATTTTTTTACGTTCAGTTTTCCCCAATCCATCTATCGAGCAGTGCAGGACTGGATGACAGAAAGGAATTGAAAGGTAGTTTCTGATGGTTTTGCTCACCCAAAAATGCTCTGTTTGCACAATTTGATTAATCTCATTGTATCCAAATACTTTATAAATAATCTTTCAAAACTCCTCCTTGTTTATTGTTTTTAGAAAATATATAAAATCTTTTTTTTTCAGATTTGTAAAATGAAAGTGCAAAATGGCTTAAAACGGTTTAATTTATTTGGATTGTATATACCTAAATTGTTATAGCTTTTGTTTATTTTCTATTAGTTTTTTATTATTATTTTGTTTATCAGAATATACACAATTTGAGATGATTTATACAAATACAAAGAAAATGTACAAAAATACAAAAAACAACAACAATACAGTCAAATACTGGCAGGTGCGTGTGTGCGCGCGCGTGCGCGTGTGCGTGTGCGTGTGTGTGTGTGTGTGTGTGTGTGTGTGTGTGTGTGTGTGTGTGTGTGTGTGCATGTAAAAGTAACTTGGTAAACAGGTTAATATATATATATATATATATATATATATATATATATATATATATATATATATAAAAGGAAAAAAAAAAAAACAGATAGAAAGTAACCAGTCAGTGATAAGGAGTGTCAACAATGCTAGATATAATGATAGTAATAATAACAGTAAACAAGCAAGAAAAGACAACAGTAATAATCATTAACAACAACTACTACAAGAATAATAATAATAAAATAAATCGCAAGCACTACACCAACTACTACTACTACAGTTTCTAATGCTACAACTATTACTACTGCTACTACAGCCACAACCACTACTACTACTACTACAATGTCTACTTCTACTCATACTATTACAACGACTACTACCACTGATACTACTATTACATCTACTACTGATACTACTACAGCAATGACTGCTACTACAACATCTACATCAACAACATCTACTACTTCTGATACTACTACAGCGCCTACACTGAAACAAATTATTCAAAGATGATTCCTTGGATTTACAAATTTTTTTTTACGTTAAGTGGTTGTAAACAATTTATTTGGGTTGAATTTAAACAAACAAATTAAGTTTAATTTTCTTAAATTTAATTTGTTTGTTTAAATTCAACACAAATAAATTGTTTGCAACAGTTTTGCAGACATCATTTTTTTCAGTGTACTACTACTACTACTACTACTACTACTACTACTACTACACATCCACTACTTCTGATACCACTATACCAATGACATCTACTACTACAGATACTACTTCAACTACTACTTCAAAAACCCCAACTACAACTACAACCGCTACTACTACTACTACTACAACTACAGCAACCTGAAAAATAACAATGGTAGAAATACTTGTAATAATGATAATGAGGAGATCAGTCAGGACAGCACTAATAATAATGATAACAAAAGTAGAAGTAAAAATATTAATGATAATAGAGGAAAATTCTAGTATAATAATACTATATTCTATTAGTTTATTTATTTAATTAGTTTTTATTATATCCGATATTTGTAATTCTTAAAATGATTTCAGCCTATATTAAATGAATAAGCCTATAGCTTATTTTATCTAGATGTATGACACTACAAAAGTGGACACGTAATTTGTAAAGTTTTATGTTTTTGTTGTATTCATATTTTGTATCTCCAAAAGAAAGAAAGAAAGAAAGAAAGAAAGAAAGAAGCTGCTCGGGGCAATGACAAAGCTGTGAAATATAACTAATTAAATTAAAACTACTTCAATAATTATTTTTACGCAACAGCTTTAAATTTAAAAGGGAAACATAAGGGCAATCTTAAGCAAAAGACTCCTAGTCTTTAAATTGTTTTATGCAATATCTTAAGCTGACCAGTAGCTATGTATTTTTTCTTTCCCTTATGTATTTATTCTTTGGCACATGGCCTCGTTCGTGATGGGAAAACTAGTGTAATGACAACGGCACACCATTTTGCATACTCTGCCTCTGCTTTCACTCCGCCCCGAAGCCCCAGCTGGCTCGCTTTGGCCCAAGGTGTTTGGTGGGCTGAAAAAGGCCAGCTGCTGGCCCCTAGAAAGCCCCGCTTTGGCCCGATCGGGCCCTGGAAGTGACTGTCGAAACACAACTGGTCTTGGCTCGCACTGGTTCGCTCACTTTAGGAGCGACAGTGGAAACGCAGCTAATGTTTGACATAATCTCAACTGAAACACATAGAGAGGGTACATAGAGTTGCTCCTCCCCCGTTTTGTCTCTGAGAGTGGTTGAGCTTAAGCACATCAAATAAAAAGCAAATGAGAAGCGTCCTGAAGGGGGCAGGGCATGTCAGACACGAGAGGATTTGACTGGTTATGATTTGATGAGAAACTCAAGTATGAGGTGACCTGAAGTGACAAACTAAAAGCTTTACAAGTTTACATCAGTTTTATATCTTTTAAACGTGAATTTGGCCACTGTTTCAGAGCACACTATACATATATTACAAACTAACGATGATGATACTAACATTTAAAAAACTTTTAGTTTTTTATTTAATGGGACTTTAAAGATGTTTTGGTCACAGGCAGATAATGGAGAAACGTTGCTGTTTACACTTAGCTATTACAATCTGTCTCTTTTGACCACTTTTGAGTCTATGGATGGGTAAGTAAAGTCTGATTTTGAAATCTAATATTGTGAAATAAGCTGCACTCTTTATTGTAATAAAATAATAAACTGATACAAAAATGAGCCAGGTGTGACTTAGATGCAATGTCGAATTGCAGAGCTTGTGCAAAGATTCACATTTTGTTAATGAAAAAAAAAGGTACAGTACATTTTTACAATATTTACATATTCATTTTAATACCACTTCAGCATCAGTGGTATTAAGATGTTTGCTAACAGAACACTGCTGATAAAGATTTATCCCCAAAGAACTAAGAACTTTGCTGCGAATATTTTAGGATATTTAGAGTTAGTCAAATTAATAGATTTTTAAATTTGATTGGTTGGTTGGTTGGTTGGTTGGTTGGTTGGTTGGTTGGTTGATTGATTGATTGATTGATTGATTTTTTTGCAAATTACACAAAAAAATTTTAAAGATGAATATTTTTTAAGTTAAGTGCTTGTAAACAATTTATTTAGGTTGAATTGAAACAAAAAAATTAAGTTACTAAATTTAATTTGTTTGATAAAATCCAACCCATATAAATTGTTTGCAACAATTTTGTAGAAATCATTTTTTTCCCACTGTAGTTGATATTAAACAGATATACTTTACTAATACTCTAATTACTGCTAGTTCATATTTACTTGCAAAGTTACTAAGGGTCAACAGAATATCTAATAGGGTCCGTTAATATAAAGTGTTACCACAATCCCGATTTCTGTTTTATACTGAGAGTAAGGACGATTATGTAATCCTTTGAATGCGTCCATGAAAGCAAACAACAAGGCCTTTGGCAGTGATAAATGCCTGATACCATCAGGGTCTTTATACCTTTAATCCTTTTGGTTTCTTTTACCAAAATCGGATCAGTGTGTGAAGAAGAACATATCTTAAATACAGAGATTATTCTTTTAAAAGCAATGTTAACAGCCTTAAAGGTCAAGTGGCTTACAATTGACTTACAAGCCTGGTCTATTTAAAAACCTTCATCAAAGGTGATGTTTTAAAGGGATAGTTCACCCAAAAAATGAAAATTCTGCTATGGTTTACTCATCCTACACTTGTTCCAACCCTGTTTGAGTTTCTTTCTTCTGCTGAGCACAAGGGAAAATATACTGAAGAATGTTGAAAAAAGCAGCTATTGACATCCATAGTATTTTTGTTCCTACTATGGATATCAAGGAGTCCTTTATTTCCACCATTCTATTTTTTCAACAGGAGAAAGAAATGCTTAAACATTTAAAGTCACTTGAGTAAATGTAAGTAAATGTGAGTAAATGATGAGGACATTTTCATTCTTGGGTGAACTTTCTCTTTAAAAAATATATAACATAAACCAGGACTCCAACAGCTCTCCATCCTGAAGTGTTACACATTCTTCTGCATTATGCTAGACTTCAAGCAAATCCCAGTTTAACAATACAAAACTGTATTTTCTGAGAACCCCTTTGCCAAACAATCAAAGGGAGCCTGGAAAAAGCAAGGCTGCTTAAATTCCACATTCAGAACAACCCTGTTCATGCTTAGGGCTGAGTTAATTATGGACAAAGTCATGCTTGGGTCTAAGCCAAAAGTTTGCCCTACTGAAATCAAAAATTAATTGGCTGTCTGAAAAGGCATTTGTGCACTTTTCAAACATGTCACACAAAATCCCAATCCTAAATTGCATCAGGGACAATAGCACAAAATTAAAATAAATCGTATGGCATCGGTCGTAGTTAGTTTTTAAATTGACTACAGAAGATGAAAGTAGTGTAATAAATATGCAGACTCAATATAAAGAAGACTTCATTCCTTCAGGTGATCGTCGTTCCAAATAAAATACATACAGAATGCTAATTTTTATTTTCTGTGTTCATATGCAAAGCACATTGGCACATAAAATATATGTATCTAAAGTGTTGACATTTATGCTCTCCATACATTAAAACAGAAACATGTGAAGAGAAGGATAATGTTCCTTATATGTTCCTTTAAAGAAATACACTACTTTGTTTGGCTCAAGTTACCCAGAGTTGAGTTTTATCATTAGCTATGTTTCCATCTAAAGATGTGAATTAAATATATGCACAAAACTGGAATATCGCATAAAAGACGTGTAAATAAAGCAGCATTTCCATCCAAAGAGTCAAAGTAAACAAAATCACATTAACAGGCATCAAAAATCAAGAGTAAAAACGTTATTTCAAGAGTTCCCACTTAGATATGCTTGGCGTATAAAGCAGGTTTGGCATGCTGTCCCGGAGAGAACCCTGAGCTCAGAGATATTTGAGCCCAGGGCTCCCGCCCGGTCGATAAGCATATCAGGAGATCCGAGATCAGGTAGGTCTCGAGAGCTCCCCCTATAGAAAAGGGAGGAAAAGGAGGAGATGGGGTGGAAGGGGGGATTCTTCCAAACGAAGATAGAAACAGTAGGGAGAAAATGATCCATTTATAGTAGACTGGGATCACTCTGATTAGATTATTACTGATTACAGATGAGTGGCCAGACGTGCTCAATCATATGACGTGCTCCTCTCGAAATTAGTTTATGAAACTCCACTTATTGAGGTAGGAGAATATGCATGAATCTTTTCCTCATTTAATAAATGACTTGGGCCTCAGAAGACAATGCCAACACACAAGGAATGCCGTGGTGGCATTCGAAGGCATCAGACGCGGAGCACAGACGCTCTTGACAGTTCTGAAGGTAATTCATAAAATAATAACACTAATACTAAAACAGTTATGGCATACTGTTATTTGTTAAGTAAAAGTGTTTCCATCGTAGTTTATGCACATCTTTTCTTACTGAATAAAAAGTTTACCCTACTCAGTAAGGCACATACTTTTTTTTATGCACATTTTCTAAACTGATGCGCATCTTGCCATTTCCATTAACCACCATCAATCTCTAAAATGCACATAAAATAGGTGGATGGAAAGAGCTATTTTTGAATCCATTCAGCCGATCTTCAGGTCTGGAAGGAGAACTTATTTTAGCTTAGCATAAATCATTGAATCGGATTAGACCAATAGCATCTGGCTTAGATAAATAAAAAATAAAAATAAAAGTAAATGAATAAATAAATTTGTGTTGTAAAAAGTAAATATAATTTTTTTGTTTTGTTTTGTATTAAATATATTTTATATTTATTTATTTACACATAGCACTTATACACAATGAGAACGCATACATTATGTAAATATATGAACAAATGCATACAAATATGTAAAGTTTTATTTTGGATGCGATTAGTTACGATTAATCATTTGACTTTACTAAAATAAATTAAAACATTATAGGTATTAAATTAAATAAAATTATTATTATTATTATTTTTTGCTGGAACGCTAATTGTCTTCTCTGGTTCAATGATTTATGCTAAGCTAAAATAAGCCAAGCTAAAAGTCTTTCCACAAGACCTGAAGATTAAGTAAATTCAGCGATGATGAAATTGAACTCTAGGGGAGTTGAAAAATTTGCCTATATTAAAATAAAAAAATAAATTAAATTAAATTAAATTAAACTAAAAACTAGGGCCAGACATTTTTTACTATTTCTGCGCAGAATATTGTAAAAAATCTGCAGATTTATGTTGAATGATTTGGGGTGTATCGTAACTAAAAACTTTTAATTAAAGTGAACATTGAAAATCCAATTAGATCCATTTATTTGGAAAACAAAACAAGTCTCTAATGAATGTAATATACAGTTGAATTCTGAATTATTAGCCCCCCTGTTTATTTTTTCCCCAATTTCTGTTTAACAGAGAGAATATTTATTCAACACATTTCTAAACATAATAGTTTTAATAACTCATTTCTAATAACTGATTTATTTTATCTTTGCCATGATGACAGTAAATACATTTTGACTAGATATTTTTCAAGACACTTCTATACAGCTTAGTGATATTTAAAAGCTTAACTGGTTAATTAGGTTGACTAAGCAGGATAGAGTAAATAGGCAAGTTATTGTATAACCATGGTTTGTTCTGTAGAACAAGGGGTTTAATCATTTTGAACTTAAAATGCTTTTTTTATTTTTTATTTTTAAAACTGCTTTTATTTTAGTCTAAATAAAAGATTTTCTCCAGAAGAAAAAAATATTATCAGACATACTGTGAAAATTTCCTTGCTCTGTTAAACATCATTTGGGAAATATTTAAAAAAGAAAAATAGACACTAATAGGCAGAAATTACTTTACAAACAGCATTGTAAGTAAATCATATGAACGTTTTCATATTAGTCAGTAATATTACTAAAATTATTTAAAAAATGAAATAAACTAAACTCAATGGGCTGAAAATCTGTGGAAATCTGTAGATTTCTGTGCACGCAGATTCCATGTGGGCCTACCTATAACTAATATTTACAGGTTTCCAATGGTTCTGAACATAAACAGAGGATAACTGGAAAATAATTCTACATAATTCTGAATCAGTTCAGAGGTTAATGTAATTATGGTTAGAGATCTTTTAAAGTCACAGACCTTTGGCTGTATAAGTGGAAACCTCAGATTCTTCAGTTCATCTGAGAGCATCATCTGTCTTGAGCGTCACAAGCACTTGACGTTAAAGTCAATTGTGAATGCACTGCTATGTTTCAAGCCAACAAAAATCAACCCCCTTTTTAGTCCTTTAGAGTCTGTATATATTTAAAGTTCCCTTTAGATGACTTTGTGAAACCCGACTCGGGACCCAGATCATGCACACAGGAAGGATCAATCCTCCTGTGATGAAAGTCAAGCAGTTTCTTATAGCACATAGACATTGATCACCCAGGTGGACACATCAAAAAGATTTTTTCTCTCTCTCTTTTCTTTCGGGCAGCAAGTCTGATTTATTCTACTTGCCAATCACTCATCATACTGGATGATTTAGCTGGGCTTTGCTTTGTTTCTGTTGCATATACCTGCAGCTTCACAGGGTTGTTAAGATGCATTCGTTTTCATTAAGATTCAAGTTGATGTCTGTAATTTTGTCGATGTTAAGGTACTTTAGTTTCGGCTTAATTTGCAGAGATGGCTGTAAGTATGCTATTCACAGTCTGAATGTAACCACTGAAGATGTTTTTCTGCTTTGTGACCAAATTAACACAGAAAAGCAGAGAAAAACAACTTCAGAAATCACTGCAGCATTTAGTGATTTTCCTTTTTCCCACTCAGAAGAAAAACAAAACTGCCACCTTTTGCTCTCTTTCTCATTTTACTGTAGATATTACTGTGAAACGTTACCAGCTACATTTGCTTAGTTGTTTTCACTATTTAAAACATTTAAAACTTTAAATTACTGAATTTAATGGGCTGATGTACAAATATGTTATATCATGAAGAAAATAAAAAATATATATTTTACAGAAAAAATGTAGATACTGTTAAAAATGCAATAAATATATGATTTTAGCAACAATATAGTCTTAAACTCAATGTGAATGAGTAATACCACATTTAAATTTAACCAAAACATTTTCCTAAAAAAAAAAAAAAAAGAAATTAAGGGATGGATCACAGGATGGATTCTACAGATTTGAATATTTTTCATGAGATCATATTGTTTAAAAAAAAGTACTGTCTCAGTGTATAGTATGGTTGGACTCGGGGGCAGACTTAGCCAATAAGCGAGGTAAGCAGCCACTTAGATCCCCAGGGAATTGGGGGGCCCCAAACATTGCCAGGAAGCCTATAGTAATCATATAGCTCTTTTATCATTTTTTTAATCTTATGTTGTAAAATCTGTCTATAACCATTAAGATTTTACCATTACTACTTCTTTTCAAAACCGGCGGCCCCCATGAACAGCCTAGTGGAACGTTCCTTCTGTATTGCGCATACAAATGTTAAAATCTAATTACAAATATGGCTAAATAAGGCTACATACTGTGAAAATTTCCTTGCTCTGTTAAACATCATTTGGGAAATATTTAAAATTAAAAATAAATTCAAATGTTAACATGCAGTTTATTTACAAAAAATAAAGAATCTACCGAGACCAAAAAAATAAATAAAAATAACTATAGAGAATTTTTTGAGTTTCAGTGCTAGGGCCCCATACTTGCTTAGGGTACCTGAATTACTAAGTCCGCCCCTGGTTGAACTTCATTTTAAGGTGTAATCAAGTTAAATGCTTAATTTATCTACTGAATAATGTTAATTGATTGCAGTTATAATTCGTCTATATGGTTTGGTTTAGAATCCGGGTTAGGTTTAGGGTTCTGTAAGGTGTGATTATGCATAGTTACAAAAGGTAGTTATTATAGTAGTAAGGGGAAGGGGTGTACTATTGTAGGAAGGGGGATCTGGTCAGTTTTGTGTGAAGTCCAAAAAGAGGTCTCATGTTAAAACAATGAGAATATATATACACATGTATTCGAGTCCTGATCGGGAGGTAACGTCCAATTCCGATCGAGTTTAAAACTGCGTGATTGGGCCCGATTTCCGATCATGTAATCGGATCTGGACATCCCTAGTCGACAGTGGCCTCTAGTGAATTTACGTGAGAACAGCAGGCGCAAATGACACTCGCGAGGCCTCTGGTGGATTTGCGAAAACAAAAACTGCAAAAAACGTAGCTCCTGGGACATATTTGGTGAACTCCAGAGATTGTATATATGGGTCAATGTCAATAATGAGCCTGGGTTGGATAAAATACAATGAAGCACTATTGATAAATGTTATTGATATTGATCAAAGCACATAAAAACATAAAAAAATATATTAAAATTAAGTGCGAGGTTTAGGGTTACTTACGTGTGATTATGCATAGGTACAAATGGTAGTTACTATAGTACAGTAAGTGTGTGTTTATTCAAGTACTTAATAATAAATACATTTTATTATAAAATTGTTTTCATTATTATAGCTATATTTTTTTATTTTTATTTTGTTAACAATTTTTAGCTTTGTTCTATGTGGTATTAGACTATATTAGGTATTATCTATATTAGATTTTGTTATAGCTAATAGTTATTCATTTGTATATGGTTTCAGATAACTAACACTAAAATAACATTAAACACAAATAGATTTTTACAATGAAAATGAAAAACTGAAACCATGATACTCTCTGAAACCCAGGGGTTGTGAAAACTATTTTCCCTTGTCTAGCCAGGTTGTTTGTTTCTGTCATTTTTGGTTTGTGAGAGGCTGTGAAGAGGATCATCTCTGTTATTGTCAGTGCCACAATGGTTTTCTCTCTCTGAGCCTGCAAATCAGGGAGATGCACTCAGTTCCTCTTGATTATTTTCAAGGCCCTCTTTTGTATCCTCTTAAAAGCTCCTGCATGCTTTTTGTACTACCAACTAATGGCACATTGCCATGATCTTATCACAGAGTAATGTGTACTGATGAGCTTATCCATGGAAGCTTTAATATTTTGACTCTGTCTTGGTCACGTTCCTAAGATTGCTTGCTTGTTTGTTTGAGTGGTCCCCTATGGTATTGCTACCACAACCAATGACATGAATGTAGAATAGGAGTATCTGTGTGGTCCATTCAGTTTAAAAGGTTGCTCTTAAAATGACATTTTAGTTAACAATGTATTTTTTCATGGTCACTTTTGTTGACTAAAGGCTAATTTTGTAACTAGACTACTATTCAACTGAACATATTGCTGAGTTGGCTCCCTGGTTAAGCTCAGGTGTTCTTGAGTTTACACAGGAATAAAGGGTTTGGAAACTGTCACTGAGTTACTGTTCATTCATTCTTTTTCTTTTCGAATTAGTCTCTTTATTTATTTATTTTATTTATACGGTTTTTTATTCCACAGCAGAATGAACCACCAACTTATCCAGCATATGTTTTACACAGTGGATGCCCTTCCAGTTGCAACCCATCACTGGGAAACATCCACATATCCACATCCACATACACACTCATTTACTACGGACAATTTAGTTGATTCAATTAACCTATAGTGCATGTCTTTGGGCTGTGGGGGAAACCGACCCAGCCAACTGACCCAGCCAGGGGTCGAACCAGCAACCTTCTTGCTGTGAGGTGATTGTGCTACCCACTGCGCCATCGTGCTGCCGAGCTTAATCATATGTATGGTAAAATTACACTGCATTTTGTTTTTGTCTGAATAAATGAAATATTGATTAATACGTCTTGAAGTCAGAAAAGTTATTTAGCCAAAAAGCAGTAAGTGATTTTTCTTTTTCAAAATTTTTTATTTGGTTATTAATGACAGAAAGTACTTAAGGTTACTAGGCTAGTTAGGTAGTTAACATGTAATGCATGGATAAGATCCACACAGGCTTATTGTGAAAACTTTTACATTTCTGGAGAGTGCAAATTATGTACCTAAAGTTCATATGACTGCATTTCTTCTGTAAATTAAACAATACAGAGTGGTATAATGCTTCTGTTTCTTTTCGCGCTACCAGCTGACCGCTTAGCTTTGTGTGGATGGCTTTTCTGCTGTTACCAGTTTGCCCAGTAGCTCACAATATACGTTGGCAGACGTATATGTATATATATATGTATATATATATATATATATATATATATATATATATATATATATATATATATATATATATATATATATATATATATATATATATATATATATATATATATATATATATCGGTTGTGTTAAGAAGGTTATTTTGACATAATTCTATAGCTGCCCATTCTTCAAAAAGCAAGCTACAGAAACAGGTCTACATTATCAAGGTACCAAATCTGTCACTGGGCTGGGATCTTTTGAAGGCAAATGTACATTTTTGTTCCTAACAGGTCCTTGAAGGTAAATATTAATACCTAAAAAGTACAAATGTGTACCTCACAGTTTTGTGTCATTATTTCTGAGATTGTGTGTTTTTCCTGACATTTAGACAAAATTTATAAGACATATTTGACATTATAAGATTAATAAAAGCTATAGAAGTATGTTCATATCGACTAAAGCAGATAAACTAACCTCTATTGTAAAATATTTTTACTGTATATACAGTACAAGATTCGTAAGTATACAATAGTTTTTAAATTCAGGAATTAGTAATGTCACACTTCATCAGTGTTTTCTCCAGAGAATGTTTGCCATTTAAATGAAAATATGTAGTTTTTATGTATTAAAAAGGTCAATTGTTCATCATATTTTTGGGTCCTTGCCTTTCAAGTTTTTTAAGACAACAAAGTCTAGTATTTTGTTGCTTGTACAGTTTATTCCATCAACATATGTAGCAAATTTAAATGCCTATCATAGATGTTTCAGTTTTTATCCACTACAGAACTCAAATGCATGAGCTCACCGGCCAAACCTTTTATTTAGTTTTTACATTTCTTTTGGTTTTAACAAGCCATACCATTGTATAGTTTTATGTACGCTGTTTGCTGTAATTGATACTGGTCTCATGTCCTGATTTATATTAGCATATTTTGCCTTTGAAATGAGATTTGTCTGTGATGTCACTTCTACAAACAAAATTCCAACACTCTTGACAGGCACTTTTAATAATTTGTTCCTGCCGACTATGAAACAGTGAAAAAATATGGGCTACACCTATAATAAGTATTCTCGTTGGCATAATTTAGCACCAGACTCTGCATACATTACCGGGTTGCACCGCTTTAATATATTGCGTAAAAGTCCTAGTATATTCTCCTCCATACTGAGAAGTCATAGTTCTGCACCCACCAGGGGCTATCAAACCATCTCTTCCATTTGGACTCTATTGCAGAGCTCTCAAGAGAGACTAAATATGTCACACACATAGAGACACATACAAAGAGAATGTGAAATCAGAACCCGGGTGATGAATGTTTGTGCATTGCATTCAAGGAAAAAAAGAGGAGAAGAAAAAAAAACAAAAACATTTCCATATTCAGCACGGGCTGTAAAACATCAACAGGAAATGTGGGCTGTGACAGCAAGAACAAAAACAAAGCCATTAAATTTTGACATTTTATAAAATTGTCTCAAGTTAAATGTATTATAATTGTGAATGCATGAACATTGAAGACATACTAACTACACTTCCATTTATAAAAACTGTCAGCGAAGTCTTTTTTGTTCTCAACATGAATTGCAACATTTACCTCATGCATTTTTCTCATATCATCAGTGTCAAGCAGAGATTTTTGTTTAATTAATCAATGTGCGACAACTACTTAGATCACACTGCAGTGAGCTTTTCAGATTTTGAATCCCTGCTAACAATGCCATGAATAGGAGTTTCTGATTCTGCCCTCTTTCTAGGTCACTAATCAAATGAGCAAATTAAGCTTGTTTACTTTGTACAGACAGTGCGCTAATTTTGTTTCCAGTTAAACACAAGATGCGATTCTCAAATCATTACAGAAAACATGATCATCAGGTTTATCAGCTTAAGTTCATTCAGCTTGAGTTTTTCTGTCATTTAATGTTTGTGAAATTAAAATATAGGGTGTAGGGATGCTCCGATCGATCGGCTGAAGTTCGGTATCAGCCGATAATCACATTTTTGAGTCTATCAGTACTCGCCAATCTGGGGTGCGTTTCCCAAACAACAATGTAACTCGCGGCTGAACTATCATAGTACGATGCATCGTTTGGGAAATGAACTATGTAGTGACGAGTGTTTCCCAAAACCCATATTTTCTCTGTCGCAGATCTATAGTTGGAACCACGTTAGTTATAATGTAAAATGCCCATAACGATGCTCTAAACAGGGTAGACTAACAACTTCTTTAGAGAAGAACCTCTCAGCATTCTACCCAAGTAAGAAATGAAGTTGCCCTAGTGTTTGACAAACGAATCTTGACACAAAGTGCAACTTTTTCCAAAGGCATGTAAGATGACACTTCTTTAATCTACATGGAAATAGAAGATAGTTTAAAATCTTTCCATCTCAATATTATACACTTTATGGCTTCTAATAGGGCTTGTCCTACAAATCTCTGATGAATTCTTTGTTGATCAAGTGTAGTATCTCCTAAAAGAGTAAGTCTAGGCTCTTTAGGCACATTAGTACTACACATCTCTAAGACCTCTTTCCAATATTCTTAAGGGCAAGACCACAGCATATGTAGGAGAGTCCAGCATATGGAGGGGCTTTTAAAAGAGTTCAATCTAAGTATAATAAACTATACCTAGTTTGGAATATAGTAAACTCTTTGCATCACAATGAATTGGATGAGTTTATTGATAGAAAAAGTCTGAGCTTTCTCACGTATTGTTTCCCATACGTCGTCTGTGAATGAGGACTCCAAGTCTTTTTCCCACTTAAATTTTATGTCACAAATATTACTCGCTAACAGCTGTAACAACTTGGCATAAATAAAAGAGATGAGACCCCTAGGACCTTTTTAGTCTGACAAAAAAAGCCTCAAGAGGTGAACGAGAAAGTTTAGATAAACGACCTTGCTTGATCTGAATACAGTGTCTAACTTGTAGGTTTAAAAAAAAAAAGGGGGAAGGGTAAATGTGCCTCAACCAAATGTCTTCAGCCTTTAAATTGTTTATCATAGTGCCCTGAGGTTTGTTACAGGCTTACGTAGACTAACTCACCATTGTGAACTGTATGCCAAAGCTGAGTGGCCTTCTCTGAATGTAAGAAGGTACACCCACTATTTAACTCTGGTCTACAAGGCTCTCCTGGCTCTGGCGCCTTTATACCTATATGTTCCCTTCTTCATAGGTTAAAAAAGCCAGTATATTCAAGTGAAACTCATGATTTATCTGTTCCCCGTGTTCAAACTGAAATATAGGGAAGCAAGCCTTTAGTCATGCCACCTCATCGTCCTAGAATACTCTTCAGTCTGAACTACAATGTCTGAGCTCATCCTAGTTAAATCATTTCACTCTTTCATTTATAACAAACAACAACAGTCCATTTCTTAATGTTTGTGTTTTAAACATATTGTAATGTGGTATAGCTGAGTAAGTAAATTGTATTTTTGTATTATTTTTACTTTTTATTTATTGTTATTGTTATTATTAAGTCGTGTGTTGGGGACCTCTTGGCCAGGTCACCCTTGTAAATTAGATCTTGATCTCAATGTTTTTTTTTATCTGGTTAAATAAAGTAACGTATACATATAAGTTTATGTTGTAGCTGCGCAAACGACATGCGTGTCCTCATAAGATTCATCAAAATTTGGATGCCTTTATCATACCACTGTTTGGCTATGCCATCTTTAAGGACAGGGGGTAGAAAAGGATTGTAATAAAAAGCAGTGGATCTGAACATAGTCTGCTTGCATTTCATCTTTTTTCTTGACGTGTGCAATAATTTTAGAAGTACCAACAATTAGTGTGTTAGAGGTCAATTTCTTCAAACAGTTTATAGAAACAAAAGGTATTGCAGAGTTAAGCTGCGGTCACACTTCACTTTTCTTCCCATAGACTTCCATTCATATGCACGCGAATGCTTCAGACCGGAAACGCAGGGTCATGCGTCAAGTTTCGCAGGTTGCTGCAGTGCAAAGTTCAAGCTTTGTGAACTCTAACCTGCTAAATCGCATCACTTTACTGCATGAAACCAATCGAGGATCAAAACACGACCTCTCTGGGCAGAAATGTAAAACATGGAGCAATCGCTAGTTTTTTTTAATGTCTAATCATCTTGTTTAATCCCGCCCCTTTTCGCAGCGCCGCACGACAGAATTTCGCACACACAAAGCCCGGTGTGACCGTAGCTTAATACCCTACTTGGGCCTCTTCTATTGTCACCAAGCAGGAGGGGAAATACATTTTGATTGTCAGATCCAGAAAATGTAATATAAGTAATATAAATATAAATAAAAGTCCAGTATTCTTATTCCTAATATTTTATAAAGGAATGATGCACAAAAAGAAAGCTTCGCCCCTACTCAATATTTCATTTCTGTTAGAAGTACATCAACATAATGAAATAACTGACTTAAAAGTGAAGCAAGTGAGAAACGAAGGGCATTGTGAAATGCTTGTTAATTGTTTTATTCAGTTTACAGCTGTTCTTTTTTTACATTTGCAATAAAAAAAAAAATCTGGAAAAGAAGCAAATTAAAAAAAAAAAAAAAAAAGAGAAGCATTTTCAGTCATGGTCTCTAAGTTTTGGTTTGTTTAGTAGGAAAGACAGTGAGAAGCATCAATGTCAGGAAAATGTCAGGATAATGAACCCCTCTCACCACCCAGTAAGCCAGTAGGTTTAATGTTGACATTGCCTAAATATACACAGACATACAGGTTGAGAGTGTGAGTTGCTGATGACTCACCACATGGGAACATTTTAACAGCTTTAAGCATGACTTACTCTTATAATGAGATTTGTATACGCTGCAGGAAGGCTACAACAAACAATTGTCGATTGTAAAATAAATAAATAAATAAAAAATGTTATTTGACTAAACCATTATTTGATAAAGTATGCTCTGCTTTTGTGGTTAAATATTGTTATACATATTGTAGTCACCTCAACTAGTAAAAATTTAAGATTATATTACAACTTAATTTGCATTAATTTGTGACTCTGGACCTCAAAGTCAGTCAAAACAATAAATTTTTGGAAACTGAAATTTATACAATATCTGTATAAATCATAACTACAATATGCTGATAAGCTGAAATGTAAGGTTTCCATTGATGTATGTTATGTTTGGATTGAAAAATAGTTGGCCAAGATCTGACTATTTGAAAATCTGAAAAATCCGAGTTCGATTCCACCTTGCGGTCCTATGCCGATCCTTCCCCTCTCTCTGCTCCCTATGCTTTCCTGTCAATGCTCTCTTCTGTCCTATCAAATAACCGCAAAAAAAAAATGTCTAAATGAACAGCTTAGCAATGCACATTACTAATCAAAGATTGAGTTTTATATTTTTTACAGTAGGAACTATGGAGCATAAAATATGCCAAAACAATCTGAATTTGATTTGTGTTCATTTGAATTATTAATAATTTTTATTTAATAAAACTGAATATTATATACCATTGAAAAATATTAGAGTTTCTTAATTCAAATTTCTTAACTTAAGTATTAAACATCTAAAATTTAACCCGTATGTACTGTTGGGGATGTTTTCATCCACTCTGGGGTGAGTTTGAGTCTTAATTTGGCTTAACTTTTTCTGTGTTTCACAGAATGATTTAGCAGAATGATTTTTGGTGACAACTTATTTTTTTTAAGAACTCAATGATACACTGTGCAAATTTACTACCCTTTTGTTATGTCAGGGATGAAAACATCTACTCTAGATTAAACTGCTGTAAAAATTAATCAGATAAATATTTTTTGCATAAGTCTGTTAATCCAAGCTCAGTCCTGATCAAAACTATTAAATTGCTTAGAAAATTACAGCATTTTATTTCTTTAATTTCCAAATACACAAATTATGTCACTGATTTGGTGAGAATAAAAAAAATATTTTTTTTAATATAAAAAGTAACTGTGGGCTGAATTTTTAATTTTTTTTACATTTGATCAAAGTCTTGGACATGTGAAAAAAAACATTGCCTTTTTGATGCGTTGTTTTTGATGAATTTTCTTTTTTCCTTCCTAATTTACTGTTGGTGGCTGTTTTTGCCCCATTGACTTCCATTATAACCACATTTTTTGGATTACAAAACCATGACACCATATAATCATGCATTTTTGATTGTTGGTTGTTTTTTCCAGTTGGGATGAGGTAAAATTAGTAATTTTTACTGTTGATCATCAGTTGACACCATCAACCCTTTAGATGCCTGTGCAAAAAAACAAAACAAAACAACTTTTTTTAAAATGGAGTGTAACAACACATTAAAGTGTGTGCATGTGTGTCTGTGAGGGTGTGAGAGTGACGTTTATGCACATACCTTGATATGTCTGAGAAAATCAAAATATGATTCTAAATGAACTACAAGGAGTAAATAAAAACAATAAAGCAAAAACAGCCACCTACATTAAATTATGGAGAAAACATTAAAATCTAACAATGAATCAAAATCAATGTTGTTACTAATCGTTCACATGTGATAAAAGGTTAAAAAAATCCAGTCCACAGTTACTTTTTATGTTGAAAATAAGTCTTTTGTGTTTTCATTTTCACAAAATCAGTCTCATCATGTGTGAACTTAGCAGTTAAAGAGTTAAAATCCTGTCATTTATTTTTTGGTGTGTTCCCTTTATGTTTTTGTGGCTAATTTTACCAAATGGTAAGAAGGTTGCATTCTAGTACCAATAAAAGCATGATCATGAAATATTGTGCTGTTTGTCTTCATGTGTGGCCATAGGCATCTATTAAAAACATTTGAGTTAATTTTACATTAGGTTATATGTAGCTAAAAACACATTTTTACCTATTTCTTGAAAACTTGAAATAGTATTTTAACAAACTGGATATCTGCAGTTTATGAATTCAGAACCAAAAAGTCTGAAATTTGAAAATACATCTATAAAAATCTGCCTTAAAAATTCAGTTGTCTTAAATTTCAGATGGCAGTTCTCAGTTTTATTAAATTTCAATTGTACAATTGTCAACACAATTCAAATTCAGATTGTTTTGGCATATTTTAAGCTCCATAAGGAACATGATTTTTTCTTTGTATTCTAATGGTATTTGGCATTAAAGTAAAATCAATCATTTTTACCCATTTAGTGTATTTTTGGCCATAGCACCACACTTAACTATCTTTTAGTCCTAACTAAAAGGGGCACTGGCATTTTTTAACCATAAAGCAATCTAATGTATGACCGGCTTTATGTGACCTGACATGACTGCAGTGCTAAGTTGCAGAGCTTGTGCAAACATCTACATCACTATGATAAGATGCTTTCAACGCCATCAATTTTGTTGTGTTTACTTTGTTATTGGAAGGAAAGTGTGCAGTACAGATTTGCATATTCACTTAAATGACACTCTCAGTTTGGTAACAGTAAAATGCTGCCTGCATACATAGTGAAAATCTATAACTTGACTTTGCATTAAATGAATCATGAGTTAAAAACTGGTCTCCTAACATTGCATAACAAAACTCGATAAAATCATCACCATCTACTTAAACGGGTGGATAAACTTTACCACAGATTTACTTAATCAATGTGTTCTAAAGGTTTAAGCTAGAGATTTATATGTGGGAGTGCTAAGATAATTGCTATTCATGATGTCTACTTGATTATAAAATGTCATTATTTAATAAAGGATGCTATTGTAAACACATTTAACAAATATGTATATTTGTTTGCCAATGAGTAGGCATATTCACAAAACAGACACAAGCTCTGTGTCTTGTGACCACAAGACAACATCAAAAATCTTTTGCAATCAGAAGTGAAAGACTTCAGAACAGGACATGGCTACCATCCCACACGCCCCAGTGTAACATCTGAATTATTTTTATCAGTGACTTGTGGACCACGGATAATGCAGGTGAAAATGCAGATTGTGAATCCCAGTTTAAGCAACAGTACATTGAAAAGAACAGAAGGACAAAAATGGAGGGTTAAAAGAAGTTTGGTAGACCTTGTATGGCGTGACTTATCCTAGTTGTTTGCTCCAAGTTGTCTTTCAAGAAGCAAATTAAAATAGCATGGCTAGGCAAACAATATGTTCGGATGATGTGTTCCTCTGGTATTCCAAATAAATTGATACATGTGGAAAAAAAATACTCTCCGTTATACCATGCGCTCTTAGTTGTGTCTCCTTCTGGCAGCAACAACTGCAGCCAAAATTTAAGACATACTTTTTAGGCATTAAATAATAGTGCAAATACTCGTACAGTAATTTGAAGAGCACAAACATTAGCAAATTGCGTTGTGTGATTCAATACATTGTCCTCCCATAAAATAGGGTCTGACTGGAAAACTTTAACAAATGAATAATGAATATTCAGCAAGGTAAGGAAGATAATTGTCCAGGCTTTCAGCACAAACTAGTAAATACTGACAGTAATGTTTTAACGCTAGGTGTCAGATTTGCGATGGAGAAATTTATTAACAAATCTGGTCCTACAGTATGTGCTGATGTTAATAACTTTAGTTTTATCATTTTGAGGGGCTACCATCATGCTAAATAGTGGTATTTGTCGTGCACATCTGAGCATGGTTTCTCTCGAGGTTTCTTCACTTTCGTCAATTGGTGAAGTTTGAGACTTTAAGTTTGATAGATAGATAGATAGATAGATAGATGGATGGATGGATGGATGGATGGATGGATGGATGGATGGATGGATGGATGGATGGATGGATGGATAGATCGATCGATCGATCTTGTTCCTTGCCACTCGTGTTTAAGATGTTTAGATTTTTTCCTCTTCCTAAATGTTGCTTTATCTATGTATTCAATATTGATTATTCCTGTAATTCTTATTTAATAGGGGAAAAAGAAAATAATATATCATCCATCTGTGATTGTGTATACGAGAGTGGATTTTCTGGGTGGATATGGAAAATGTTAATAGAAGGAAAATACATGTAATAGTTCAATTCAAATTAATTCAATTCACCCTTATTTGTATAGTGCTTTTACAATGTAGATTGTGTCAAAGCAGCTTCACATGAAAGATCATAGTCAATGCACGTAGCAATTGTACCTTTTCTGTTCAACTTGTATTATTTGAATATTTTTTATATTATTTAAAAAAATGGTCAGGATCCAATCTAAATGTCATTTATTTTCTTCAAGATACTACACTGCAAAAACAAAATGCTTTTCTTACTTTTTTGTATGGTTTATTGTTTCCAAACATCTAAAAATTCTTAAATCATGAAGCATTTTCTAGACAAGCAAAACTATTTTCTTTTTTCAGAAATAATATATCAAAATTAACTGAGTTTTTCCTTAAAACAAGCTAAATAATCTGCCAATTGGGTAAGAAAAATATATATATTTTTGTTTTGACATAAGATTATTTTGCTTTTGCCATTTGACAGACTATTTAGCTTGTTTTAAGCGAAAAAAGCTCAGTTCATTTCAAAAAAGATTTTTGTTTAAGAATGAATCATCATGAAAAAAATATTTTTTTTGCAGTATACAGCACCATGGAGAACTTTATTAATAATAAAAAAGCCAAGAAGACATGTAATATTTTTACATTTACATTACATTTACATTTAGTCATTTAGCAGACGCTTTTATCCAAAGCGACTTACAAATGAGGACAAGGAAGCAATTTACACAACTATAAGAGCAGCAGTGAGCAAGTGCTATAGACAAGTTTCAGGTGTGTAAAGTCTAAGAAGCTAAGCATTAGTAAAAAATGTTTTTTTTTTTTTTTTCATGAATATACGATGTTAATAAATGAATAGACACGCTGGCATAAAGTATGTATATTGATGTATATTATTCTAAATTATTTTATGTTTTTCCTTGTTTGTTATTTAACATAAAGTAGCATTACTTGGTATATAAAACAACCATGAAATCTGTAAAAAAAAAAAAAAAAAAAAAAAAAAAATATATATATATATAAAGAATACCTTTCTCCCTTTATTAGAATTTTTGAGTGTATTTGTGAACACTTGACATGGGTTTGATTAGTTTTTCAGTCACACCGAAAAGATTGAAACATTAAAATGTCAAATCAATTAAATACATGCAATAATAACTACCATTTATTAGCATTTGTTAGTATTTGTTAACAACTTTTTGACAGTCAGAACACTGTTAGACTCATGGCTTGATGATATCTCTTTGAAACTTGTTTCAAGCAATTTGTGTAATTGTGCATCAAAATTATTTCTAACCCTCATGGTTGAGTCAACATAGTTGAGCTGTCAGCAATAATTGAACATAATTGGTGGCATCTCTGAAACAATAATCAGTCATTTCAATAATCTGAAGTCTTTCAGGTCATTTTTTTGTTCATTGTTTTCTTTTATTGTGCATTTTGTTTTCTGCAGTTTTTTTTAGGGTTACCATTTTACATAATGTCAACATTTGCTTGCTTTTAAATGGCTGTGAAGTTGCTCATGAAAAGCTGTATCTGCGACAATGTTTTTGCCCTGTTAAGTAAAATAACAAGTGAACAAATGTTTTTTGAAATGTCATTCAGCCTGTAGCCTAAATATCAGTGAAAAAATAAAACTGTAATCTCCTTTTTTATGCGAAGGCACCTGGGGTGTCATCATCAAATGATGTTACATTTGAGAACACAATAAATTACTAATGTTTATTCCTTTTGAAATTATTTTTTGTGGTGAGTGCAAGTCACATAAATTCAAGAAGAGTTCTTTGTATTTACTTGTCTGTTCATTTGTAGTATGTTCAGATGTTTCACTGAATTTATAAAGCCCGAAGCATGTTGTTTATGCATTTATAGTTTCAACCTACCATTCAAATATGCACAAAGATAGCACACTGTATGAGGCTAATGGCTTTGCCTTTTAATGTTGATTTTCTTTCATAACTCAACACAAGTTTTTCATTGAATCAACTGTTCATACACTAATGCACACGCACAATGACAAACATCTCAAACAGGCACCCTGATAGAAGACATTTGTAGAATGTGCCTTTAGTCCTGTTAGGTCATAAATGACTCCTGCTCAGACCACTGAAAATCCCGGATGAGTGTTTCTGTACAGGAGGATTATCTAATAAGGGATGCATTTAGAACCACGCTAAGGGATCCCCAAAAGCAATTCGCTGGCAATTTGAAATGCGGTATAGATTGGTTCTTGTGAGCTGGGACTGATTGGGTCCTATTTGTTTCTGTCAGGCTGGACTTCTCTCCTGTAACCCCCTCATGAGAAAGCAGAACCATGAGTTTGACTCACTGAGATCAACACAACTGATCGGACATTAGTCTCCTGGGCTTTTGTGTTCCCAAAATCACTCCATAATTGTCTGGTTTTAATGAGTGAAATCATAAAAACAGTGACAGGAGAACTCAAATAAATGATGTAAATCAATTTAGTAATATCACATTGAGATATTTTTTTCTAGTTGGGAGGCAAAGTATCAGTCTTACTTATGGATGGATGGGTGGATGGATGGATGGATGGATGGATGGTGTTTTTAGCCAAACTTGGAGATTTAAAAAGACTCAGTGTCTAAGTTTAAAATATAGATAGATAGATGAATGGATGGATGAATGGATGGATGGATGGATGGATAGATGGATAAACAGTGTTTTTAACCTAACTTGGAGACTTAAAAAGACTGTATCTAAGTTTAAGATGGATGGATGCATAGATAGATAGATCTCTAAGTTTAAATAGAGATAGATAAATTGATTGATGTTGCTAAGATGCTTTATTTGTTTTTAGCATAGTTTATCGCACTGTTAGCAGGTTTTAACAATGGTAACATGATTGATTAAACACACAGTGATGGAATATTTCTGTTGAAAATGTATCATAACATGTCTTGCTTTTGGTAAAATCATAATGGTACCCATTTGTAGAATAAAAAAAAGAGGATTTGAACCATGATTGAGCACCAGTATTGTCAAATTATGATGGCTGCTGGTTTAAGATGGTTCTTTGCTGGTCATGTGCTGCCTTTTGCTAGCTGCTAGCATGTTGGTTGCAACCCAGGCTCATTCCGAAAACGTAGTCCCGAGGACGTTTCTGGGGACCGCGAAATACATCCCGGGAGGTACGTATTTTTGCAGCTTTTGGTTTTTGCTAATCCGCGAGAGGCCGCTGTGTGCGCCTTTTTCACTTCTCGGACGTCTCCCGCGAGTGCTGTTCGCGCCCGCGCTGTTCTCGCGTGAACCCACCAGAGGCCGCTGTCTGTGCGACTGGCTGAACGATTGACTGGGCGACCGGCCAATCGGCCGGCCGACCCACCCTCCTCCTTCCCCGAACCCAACCAATTTTACAGATTGACCCGCCCAACAATTTACAAATGCTGTCCGGAAAAAGAAAAGCCCTCATTCCATTTTTATTTTTTATTTTATTTTATATTTTTTTTTACCACGTTTTCGGATTTTACCACATTCTCACCCTGTTATGAACCTCTTCGCTTTATTTCTTGGATTCTGTTTTAGTCTTACCAGATTTCAAGAACCGCTCTTCCCCGGACTCGAACCCGGTGCATGTAGCATGTTTAAACGTTGATTTTTCTTGCATGAATTAACACACTTCTAATATATTTTAGTGCAAAGTTCAACACAATTTATCAGTCTCCTGTGCATTTGTGTTCCCATAATGACCCCAAAGTCATACTATTTTACTAGTTGAGAACATTGAAGATTGAAAAGATTGAAAAATTGAAAAAGAAAAATTGAAAACCACTCCCTCACTTTCCTTTGGCTTAGTCCCTGCTTTATCAGAGGTCACCACTGAGACTCAGTGAACCATGTATATCACGGCATGTATTTGTCTGAAAATATCCAACATAAACATTCATGAAGACTGCTACCATGTTGCATACTGTCCATAAAACATCTCATCCCATATTTATATACATTAAATCCAAGTAGCCATAGCCTGCCTTACTCTGTGGGCTCTCAGTTTATTCGTTTGTGATGTAGCTGCATTCTGGGAGTTGGATGCAAATTGTCTAATTCCTCCGACTCTTCATTACAGCAAAGCTCATCAAACAGTGGAGTTTGAAGCAGGTGTAGGCCCTTCCCTAAGGGAGCGCTTCCACTTGTTGTGATCAAGAGGGATAATGTAGGACTATATAATCCTTCAGGAGTGAAATACTTTAGCTTTCTGTACAGAAACTAGTGAGGGTGTAGTTTAAAGAGAAAACTGTGCAGGTTGGGAATAGTTATACATTTAGACCTGAAGGGAGGCTGAATATGTACTGTAGCACGATTTTAATGTTCAAAGTGGGAAGGTTGTCAAAGTCACTTATTTTCTCAAGTCCAGCCGACCACATGCAGCTTTTACCCCAGCAGTGTCCTTTTTTTGTCTTCTTTTTTCCCACTTGTTTATGTCAGCCAGCAGAGTGCCCTAGATTCCCAAAAGGACTGTTTTTGGAAGCAATACATTTCTTCAGAGTATCTGAAATCAGTGACCTCTGTAATTAAATTTCTCTAACCTTATGTACTTATAAAGATAATGCATACTTTTTCTTTGTCCTTGGGCTCTTGAGACTGTCTGGTTTATTCTCTGTTAAAAACGTATGTATTTGATTATGAATTATTAGTTATGTTAATGCTTTGTGTTAAAAGATGATTTTTTTCCTACTCCTAAAGGCTTACTTTATTTTAGGCAGACATAGACATCATGTCTACTATGTATTCATATGCTTGTGTTTAAGATAGACTTTCCATACATGCATGAGTGTTGAAGATGATTCAGTGATTCTTTTTAAAAGTAAGATAGTAATGCAGGACTCAAGTCGCCATATTTGTGTGTATGTATGTGAGTTATTTGAATTTTTCAGAAATATTACTTCATTTATGATCAAAAGAGCCCTTCTTCCTGCTGAAATATCCAGCTTAAACCAGCCTAAGCTGGTTGGCTGGTTTTGGCTTGTTGACCAGCCTGGTTTTAGAGGGGCTTTGGCCATTTCCAGGCTAGTTTCCAGCATTTTCCAGCCTGGTCTTAGCAGATCAGGCTGGAAAATGACCAGCTAAAACCACCTTGCCCAGCCTGGTTTAAGCTGGTCAAGTTGGTCATCTTCCAGCCTGACCAGCTAAGACCAGGCTGTAAATAGCTGGAAACCAGCCTGGAAATGGCCAAAACCCCTCTTAAACCAGCCAACCAACCTAGGCTGGTTTAAGCTGGTTTATTCAGCAGGGTACAGATAATATGTAAGTAAATCGTACTATGGATATATATTATATTTACATTCATTAATTTTCTTTTCAGCTAAGTACCTTTATTAATTAGGGGTCGCCACAGAATGCCAACCGCCAAATTGTCCAGCATATGTTTTACGCAGCGGATGCCCTTCCAGCCACAACCCAACATTGGGAAACGCCTGTACACTCTTGCATTTACACACATACACTACAGCCAATTTAGCTTTATCAATTCACCTATAGAGCATGTCTTTCGACTGTGGGGAAAACAGGAGCACCCAGAGAAAACCCACGTGAACACGGGGAGAACATGCAAACTCCACACAGAAATGCCAACTAACCCAGATGGGGGTCGAACCAGCGACCTTCTTGCTGTGAGTCGATCATGCTACCCACTGCACCACCGTGATGCCAATATATTAACATATTATTTATATTTACACTTATCATGTACAAAATAAGTATATGCAAATTGTATCACGTCTCTTGTCTGTGCTTTCCAAACTGATTTTGAATCTGTTAATGAGTGCTGTGGCTCTCTTTCTGATTGTTATAGCATTACGCCAGTAGGTGGAGACAAGTGACCGTCTTTATGAGGGAGCCTGTTTAATCACCCACACAACTGATTTAATCTAAACTAGAATTACATAGAATTATTGAATTAGTATGCTAGAAATTAAACAGCTCTGCTCTTTTTTTTTCTTTAAGCATACCCTTAGCTTTTGATTTTGCTGTGACTTGAAACTATTTCATATGATAGCTAAGAGTTCAAACATGCTGCAAGTTAAGAAAACACATCATGCAAATAGAAAAACATTATTGATTTGAGAAAATATCTTCAAATTTGACAACACGCACATGCCAATTCTTACAATACATGCAATAGGACACTAAAATTGATGAAATCAACTAGAGTATTTATTAAATTAATATTTAATGTAAAATTAATTGTGCTATTTGTTAGATTAGTAGGGCTAAATATAGAAACAATAAGAAACATAAGATCAGGACATTAAAATAAACAACAACAACAAAAAACACTCACCTTTCAGATCTCCTACATTAGTTGTCCTCAACCACCAGGCCGTGGCTTTGTACCAGTGCGTGGATCAATTGGTACCGGGCCGCACAAGAAATTATTAATGAATTAACTGTTTTATTTATCATCTGAGTCTAAACTGATCTTTTATTTTAAAAAATATTTTATTTTGAAAACTGACTATATTCTCTCACATCTCAGTCACTGAAATGACGTTACAGACGTCAGGGGAAAAGTTAAAATAAATCAGTATTATATATATATATATAATAATTAAATTGGTTTTTTGCTTTTTAAAAATGTCAGTGATCTCCTTCAAATTACTGTTATGTTTTTTTAAAACAGTTTTTTTTTAACTGCCCAGTTTCAGTGTTTTAATTTTGCTTCGTTTTTCTTATGTGCGTGTGAAATATGCACACATAGCAGCAACAAAAATGGGAAAATGTTGTATGAGATATATTTAAAAAGTATTGCAGCAGATCATTTTAATGCATTTAAATCATGTTTTTTAATGCATTTTTAAATTGTGTCTGTGTCAGTGTGTGTGTGTGTGTGTGTGTGTGTGTGTGTGTGTGTGTGTGTGTGTGTGTGTGTGTGTGTGTGTGTGTGTATGTCTGCTGTGCAGAATAATATATTTCTGCACAAAATTTAGGCCTAAAAAGAAAACTAGCTAGATAATTTAATCTATTTAATCTATTTATTATTATTAATAATGATGATAAACATAAAATTATTTTCTTTTCTTTTCTCGTTTTTTTCTAAATAGTTTGTTGTTAAGCAGCAGGGTTGCACAGTGGTGCTGAGTTCTACTTTTAAATAAATCACTTTTATTTATTTATTTTTTTTATGTTTTTATTTTTCCGTTTAGTTTCCCATTTCTAAAAATCTTAAATAACTGCCTTAAATTAAAGCACGTTGATAATTTTTTTTTTTTCATAAATAAAACTTGTATCAGAGTGACAGCAATGTTTTGTCAGCTTGTCATCCTCCTCTAAGGAAACGGTTGATGGTCGCCTAGCAATTTACGAACCACCGCCCCCACCTCCCTGATCCATGGAAAAATTGTCAAGCGTTGCCCGGTCCACGGTTATCTAAAGGTTGGGGACCACTGTTCCACATTACAGCTGTCTCTAAACAGGATTTGTCACTTTTTGAGTTTCCCTGTCACATTTCCATTGTGGTCTGAGTTACTTGCAGCATTTTTCTGTATTTGCATTTGTTGTCAAAATGAAAATTTCTCAGTTTGTTAGTGTTTCTTAAGCCTGGTTTATGCTTCTGCATCGAGTGATCAGCGTAACTCACAGCGCATGCCTTGGGTGTTGCCGTGCATTTAAACTTCTCCGCACTGTTTGTGTTGCTCTGCAAAGTGGGTTTTTAAGTTCATCTGTGTCGAGTTTCTTCACTGGGTTTTGTTTCTTCTGAACGCTATCATAATGTAGAAGTAGCTTAAACTCACCTATTTTGAGGCTGGAACCGGTGGACGTGCAACAACTTTAATCAGAAGGTGAACACAAAACAAAACTTTCCATCTGGAGCTCCTTTACGGGGCTCGACACTTGTAAACACTCACTCCAATGGGTTCACGTGGCTCTTGGTCCCGCCCATACTCATCAGTGCTACCAAGCCAACCAATCACAGAGCTTGCGACGTGTAGTTGCATTTTTTGAGAGGTCAGCGTCGACGAGGGTTATGAGCCCACGTGAGGCTGTGCTAGAGTATATGAGTGCGCTTGACCCAGAAGTATAAATCAGCCTTTAGTGTTCGCTGACCTACTGCTTAATTCTGAAATAGAATCTTTAAAGGTGCAGTATGTAGGAATGACCGTTTCGCCAAGGCAAGCCAGGGTTACAATAAATAATTGGGTAAACTGGCAGTGGGCATAGTTACACAGGCCAAAACAAAGGCAGACATTCCGAAACACAGAACCACACTTTTTCAAAGTAGAATAGCTTACTTATACACTGTTTTTTAGATAAATATTGATGCTAACTTACAATAGCATGTTTCCTAAAAAAATACAAACATATTATGGTATTTTTATGCTTTAAAATAGTCAAAAACTTACATACAGCACCTGTAATTAAACCCCATGTTTAGTATGTGCTTTTAAAATTCCACCACAGCAAAGTGAAAGCAATAATGCGACCCAATGTCAATTCTAATTGTATGTATCACCAGAATTGATTTCTGCTCATATGAAGCACATCAAGCGGAAAGGACAGCATGAGTAATAAAATGATGTTTATACGACCGTGGCCCTGGACAACAAAATACCACTGGTATGTGAGTCGGTGGTTCTTGATGGCATTGATCTCCCTGCGGATCCTTTTGTTCTCTCAGGTAATAAAGCTGCACATTGATTTATTGGCAGTTGACAGCTACCTTTTGCCTGCCTCCTGTTCACTGCAGTATCTAGCCTTCCAGAAACCTACGGTAAAGCCCAAGATAAAGTTGGTGTCAAGTTAGCAATGCATCTTCATCTGGAATCACAAGAACATAACAATGTTTACATTGAAGAGATCAAGGAGGCAACACGGCCACTATTGATCAAGCGTTGGCGCATTGCCTCCGAGTGCTTAGCAAATAAAGCGCTAACCTACTAAGCTGATCCGTGCTCTTTCTTTAATCTCTGTCGGCGCTCAAGAGTTTTCCATCTTCATCAGTAGAGCTGCACGGTAAATATGACGCAATGCTCAGTCTTTTCTTTTGCAGAGCTCTTTCTGCACAATTACAGCAGAGTGATAAATCGTTTGTCAGGCTGTGAGAAAGACCGATCGCCTATGTAATGTTTTGCCATTTCTTATTGTCATATTTGTCATTACAACAACGTGTCAACTCATTTCAGCACAACTGACAAGCTCTCATTTTACAGGCTCTCGGCGCGGCGCGCAGGTGATTTGTGTATGCATTCTGGCAGTAACTGCTCCCTTGGTCATTTGTGTTCGCAGAGTAATTGCTACAGCGTGGGGTGTTTCACATGTGAAAACGTTGCAGGAGCTGCATTGCGGTTAGACGCTCGAGGAAGACATAAAAGTCGACTTCTTCGCTCTAAGAACTTTCTTTGCTCTGGGAGCTCAATATAACAGATTCGCTTTGGGGATTTTTAAAGGTGTCTCTGTTATCATATTATATGTCATTTCTCTTCAGATAGCATTTTTCTTCTGACCTTTGCATTCTACAGTCTGTGTAAATCGCTGGTGGATTTTCTACAGATGTGTAACATCCCTTGAAAGAGAAAAACGAGAATCTCCTCTGGATAAGTATCAGCCCATCATCCATTTACCTCCATTTTCCAAGTTTCCTCACATGAAAATTCTGTCTTCCTTCACTTTAACTTCTGTGTGTTTGTTCTGCAAAATAGTATGTGCATTTTAAAAGAGGATGTAGATGAATTAAGTAAGGCTCATTTTATTTATTGTGCTAATTCTAGGTATAAGGTGCAAACACAGATTATGAAGAGGCGATTGACACTTTGGTGGCATTAAAGGATCTGTCATTGTGTGTTGATTCTAAGTAATTAGCATCCATGCTGTGTAAATGAATGCACTGTAATGCAAGGATAAGTGAGAAATAAATTAAGTGCATAAAAACAATTCACTTTTTGACAAGCTTAAACAGCTTTGAAATAATATTTACACAAAAATAAATTAAATTACATACTGAGATGCGCTAAACATGTAAATCAAAACTGTATACTATGTATTCACAAAGGCACACTGGATTCCACAATCGTTGCCCCATTTGGGGATCACTGTTACATTCCAATAAAAGGCTCTTTTATAATCAGATATAATTTATGGTTCAGAACATTTCTGATGTAACAAAGTGTTAAAAAACTGAATGAATCAAAAAAATATGGAAAAACAAAATGATGAAACATGCTCAGACAAAGTTTAGAGAAATCCTGAACATCAATGCAAAACCACCCAAAACATTGCATATGTATGGTTCGATTAAGTTTGCAGTAATATATTCACAGAACCCGTTATTTTACAACACAGGCTCATTCTGAAAATTTACCCCTATATACATTTCTGGAGATTGTGAGTTATGTAGCCAGAAGTATGTATGACGCCATTCCTAAGCTGACCGCTTACCTCCGTATGGACGGCTTTCCCGCTGTTACCAGTTTGTTCAGTTAGCTCGCCATGTACGTTGGCGTACTTGAGACGCAGAGAGGAGTTGACCATGACGATGGGGTTCAAGTCTGGCGAAGAACGGTTTCAGGAGCAGGTAAGACAAAAACAGAAGCCAAAAAATAAAATAAAGAAGTAAATAACAGGGTGAGAATGTAGATTTTCTGGATTGTTTTTTAAAACTGTCAGTTGGGTCTAGGGAAGTGGGTGGGCGGGTCAATTGGTGCTTTTGAAAACAGTATTGGTTGGGTTTAGGGAAGGTGGAGGGTGGGTCAGTCAGTCAGTCATTCAGCCAGTAGACAGCAGCCTCTGGTGGATTTACGTGAGAACAGCAGGTGCAAATGGCACTTGCTAGAGAAATCTGAGATCTGAAAAAGCATACACAGCAGCCACTGGTGGTTTCACGAAAACAAAAACTGCAAAAAAACTGAGCTCCTGGGACATATTTAGCGCTCTCCAGATATGTATAAGGCGGTACGTTTTTAGAATGAGCATGGGTTGTTATTTTCTTAAATGAAATCCCCATGGCTTTAAAAACGACATTAATAATAATTTTAAAAATCCATAAATAAAAAGACAGAGCATTTAAAACTCTCACCATTCCCTTTAGTCACCCCCCTCAACTTCTTAAGGGGAACAAAAATAATATAAAGGCCAACTTATGATTCAGAAAAGTCATCACTATACAGTAGCAGACTTGCAAAATCAATATAGAAATATGGGAAAATTATAATATGCCAGTGCACAGCTAATGTAATGTAGCACATTCTGATTATGAATAAAAAAATACACTCTTACAATGAAATCTGGATAAAAGAAATTAACTTGAACCTAACAAGCACATAATATACCCATATTAATAATTCTGTTTCATTCTTATTTTATCGAAGTCATATATCACGTTCATATCATTAAGTGCACTCAGTTGCAATTATAAAACGCAGTTGATTTTCCAATAAACTAAGCTGTCACATAGCGATAAAAAAAATCTGCTGATAAATAATGCAACTGTTACTCAATTACGACCATGATGTTTTAATAACAATTTATCTACAAAATCGACTGACATCACTGTATTCTTTCCAAGGAAAGTGCACTGTTACTGAAGCGTGAAAGAAAAAAAACAGATATAAAAATTACAAACATACACTCCATATATTTTCCAAACCTCATCTTTGATCTCAGTGTACTATACAATAAAAATCAGTCTGTTCTTTTGAGCAAGACCTTCTATTAGTCACAAAAACAGTGTCTCTATCACCGAAAGTCTTTGGAGACTTGACTCCGTTTTTACAATTCTTCTATTGCTGTCTGTTATGATGCTTTAGCTGTTAGCTGCAGAGTTTAGTGGTCTCGTAATCCAGAGAGTTGGGCAGACGGGCATTAAAAGATTGGAGCGAGGCATGAATGCGCACCACCTCATTAGCTGTCAGTTTGAGACGGTGGCGTAATAAGCATGCGAACAGATCCAGAGGTTGTTGACCCGGCGGAGAGAGACGGTTGACCCGGTCTCGGATCTCCAGCAGCTGGAGCAAGGCCGAGTCCTGCGAGCCCTGCGTGTATGGATAGTCCAGCTGCAGGATCAAGTCCCGGATCGCTTCCGGGTCAAAATGCATACTGTAGCCGAACACTTGAATGCTGTTAATCTTCATATACCCCAGGTTTCTAGTAGGGTCGGCCATTTCCAAAGGCTCTAGGTAAATGCTCTCATTAGCCCCGGCTCCAGAAGTTTTAATGCGGCTTCTCAGATAAATATGGATGGTTTCAAAGAAAGTCTTCCACTTGTTCCCGAAAGTCAAAGTCCAGTTAAAGCACTCCAGCGGAAGATCCAGCTTAGTCGACTTCCAATCTGGAAAACCGTTCTCATTTACAGGAATTAGCCAGCTTTCAGAGTGGCTGCCTCCGAAGGGATTGATAAAGAGGGTGAGCGCGGGTTCCAGAGTGCTGTTTTTTGTAAGGCAGATTTGAAGAGAGATGCCTAAAAGCATATGGACTAGGTTGGATTTGTATTTATTACTCTTTAGCGTAAGCAGCATCCTCTTCCTCCATGAAGGATCGAACCAGCTATTTAAACGCATGTCATTACTAATAAAGATAGCGTGGACTTCCAAGCGCCGATCGGCTCTTTGGAGGAGATAGCGAAGCTCCAGGTCTTGAAGATCGGTCTCAAAGCCCAAGTAGTTCTCGGTGGAGTCTGCCACCATTGGTCGACAGGCTCCTTGACTTAGCATGTAGCCGATATTGCAGCTGCCGCAGCGAGTGTGGTTGTCGCTGGCACACACAGCGCAGGCAGCACCTTCACCAACGAAGCATGGTGTGGGAACCTGGCAGGTGCTGTGGTCGTATGAACAAATGCAGGTGTGAAGTTCTTCCGAGAAGGATCCCAGCTGGTTGTTTTCAGAGCAGTATAGCAAAGACTGGAAGTAGTTCAGCCAATACGACTGTGGCCTGTATTTAAGGAAAGATAAGATGAATATCAGTCTGTTAGTCTGTTTAATCGATGGAGGCTGAGATTGCATTATGTACGGCGGCAGATGGCAAGATTAAAACTAGCACAAGCATAATTCTGCTCCCTAAAAAAGAAAAAAAACAACTGTCAAATTTAAAATGACAAGTACAGACATGTATTATTCCTTTCTATAAATGTTAAAAGTATGGAAAAGCTGTCACTTAGCATCTCTCTCTAACATAATCTTTTTTTTTTTGTAAACCTGTAGATATTCTGATACCAAAAGAAGTCTAAGCATTATGAAGACTATTTGAAACTTCTGGTTCTCAACCATAGATGTTTACATTAGACGTCACCTACGCTATTGTTGTCTATTGAAAGGAATGCATCAATAGAGCCGCCATTTTAATACCGGGTAGTGCTCCTTTGAAATGAATGTGGTACCAAGGTGTAGTGGAGGACTGGCCATCCAGAGCTTGAGATATATATATGATCTGGGTTTTCCGGTGGTCAGTATGCAAATATTTTTTTTACATTACGAAAATTATAATTTTACATCGATGGATAAGTGATCGCATGGGCATTTCTGACAAAGAGCGTGTATTTGTGTGCATAGAAATGTATTATCCTTCCTCCCTGTTAAATCTGATCTAATCCGTGTCCTAAAACACACCCTCTCTCCTGCTTTCACTTCTCATTCTAATGGAGGAAGCGATTCATTCGTGAATGAATCTCCATTATGAGTGACTCCTTCACTTAGCCGACAATAATACAAGTTTCTAGCAGCGCAGCATCTTGTTGTCATATTCCATTTACATTGTTTGCATATTTTATTCAACAAAACTAGCATAAGCCTGGTATTTAGTGCGAGTTGGTGCAACTTTGCCTTATGGTCAGTGCAGTAAGTTACTGTATTTCCATCAATACTTGTTTAGCACAAAAGTTTGTAACATACAAAAACGTAAAAAACTAAATCTTATCTATGAAATGTTCTGCCTTTGTGCTTTGTTTTCTTTGTTTGCTCATTACTACACCCGTACACAGCGCTAGTCCAGCATCTTCATATTGGCTTCAGTCTTGACTAAGTGCGGCTGAATGACATTTGTCCTGGGAGCCCTGTACAAATGTGGCGGCGCTATTGACACATGCTTAGGGTCCGTTTGCGATCTGGTGTATATATCTATGGTTATCAACTAGTTGGTTGTGACCTAAATCAGGGTTGCAGATATGTTTTGTGAGGCCAGGAAAAAGAATATGCTACTTTATCTGAATAATATGGATTTTTAATGTGTTTAAAAAATACTTTTCCACTGTGCATTATGTAATATGATTCTCTATATATTGGAATATGCAGTGTGTGAATCATATGTTTATAATGAATTGCTGCATTTCGGTGTTAGATGTGATCTGTGAGCATTTAAAAAATTAAATTAGCATCAAATTAGGCATAATTACAACAGAACAGCAGTTAGGCTTAATAATAAAATAATTCATTAAAATAATTAGGTCAGCTTTTTAAAAGAAGGAAGACACTTTAAAGCAGACGCTAACACTGATTATGAATAAACTATATGCCAACGTCATATCTAAACTAACTTGTTATTATTATTATTGGCGACGCAGTGGCGCAGTAGGTAGTGCTGTCGCCTCACAGCAAAAAGGTCGCTGGTTCGAGCCTCGGCTGGGTCAGTTGGCGTTTCTGTGTGGAGTTTGCATGTTCTCCCTGCGCTCACGTGGGTTACCTCCGGGTGCTCCAGTTTCCCCCATAGTCCAAAGACATGCGGTACAGGTGAATTGGGAAGGCTAAATTGTATGTAGTGTATGAGTGTGAGTGTGTATGGATGTTTCTCCGAGATGGGTTGCGGCTGGAAGGGCATCCACTGCATAAAAATGTGCTGGATAAGTTGGCGGTTTATTCTGCTGTGGCGACCCTGGATTAATAAAGGGACTTAGCTGAAAAGAAAATTAATAAATGGCTGTGACCTAAAAATGGGTTACTGGTCTGATTTGACTAGTCTTTATTTCAGAGGTTGCCACAGCGGAATGAACCGCCAACATGTTGTACGCAGCAGATGTCCTACCAGCCGCAACCCAGTATTGGGAAACAGTCATTCACACACACTTATACACTACATACACTTTAGTCTATTCAATTCACCTACAGCGCATTTCCTTGGACTGTGGGGTAAATTGGAGCACCCAGAGGAAACCCACTCGAACACAGGAGAACATGCAAACTCCACACAGAAATGCCAACTGGCCCAGCCGGGACTCAAACCAGTGACCTTTTTTCTGTGAGGCAAAATTGCTAACCACTGAGCCACCGTTCTCAGAAATTCACAGATTAAAAAAAGCTAACAATTAATGCTATTTCATCCATCAAAACACACCATACACTCTCAATTCCCTATGCATAATGTGATTACATTTACAAATGTATATATTTTTAATACCTGCTTTAACAAGTTTCTTTTCACTGTGTACACCATACATTTAATGTATTTGTGCATTTCAGTGTTAATTATTATTAATTATTCACTTGTATTTTAATTAGCCATACTTACGATAAAAAGTTATTATAGCATAATAGCAGAATAATTGGCCTTGTCAAAGAAAAGGGAAAGCACTTCTCAAAGAATCTTTCATTTAAGCACATTTTTATTTACTTCTCTAAAATAAACTACAACTTTGGTTCAAAGAATCCAATGCAAAATCTAGGTCCTGGAGCAAAAGCAGCTGAAACGCACTCTATCAACACTAGTCTTATTGATTGCAGGTAAACACAAAGTTATCTCTCCGGAGACAAGAACACTAGTGCTCTCTTTCACTCTGGAGCAAACTGACAAACATTCCTCTCGGCAGCCAATGGAGTCTGAAATACAGGCTCAGGAACACAAGTAATAATGATGATAAATGCTATGTGGAAAGCTTTCCTCTCTTGATACAGTAAATGGGGACATTATTCCGTCTCGGAATTAAGTATCAGTGTATTTATCACCACAACAATGAGGAGATAATGAGTCTGTTGTGCTCACCTTTCACGCGGCAAGTTGATATGGGGCTGCTTTTGGCACCTCTTGCTGAGGCTGAAGAGCTTGTAAACCACTCGCTGGGCTCGTCTGAAGAGACTTTTCATGTTGCTTTCCAGCTGCTCGTAACGCCGCTGAAACACACCATCCAGCGACCACAAATGTTGGATGGTGGAGGAGTTGAGAAAGAAATTCTGCGGCAGCCTCATCAGAAATGTTTTGAACTCATCTGTTGAAGAAAGAGTTTGTTCTTTCAGATATAGCAGAGTTGTCATGTAAACTTGACTGAACAATGGGCAAACGTCTGAACATGCCGCCTTTGTTCTTCACTCTTTTTGACAACAAGAAGAAAACATTGCACATTTTTTTAGCAGTTCCTTCAGAGTGTTTCATTTTTAGCTGATGGGGCAGAACTTTGAATGCCTTTGATGCCCCTAAAAGAAGGACACATTTACGATACCTGAGAAAGTGTGTATACCTGGCACTTCCTGATAGCTCTTATAACATAAAGTTTGAAAGTAATTGAATGCTGGGATATTTTGGGAAAGGTGGGGAAAAAAGATGACTGTGTGGAAGAAAAAAATCCATGCGTTTAATTTTGCTCGAGCATTAATGGTCACTGTGGGGTGACCTCGATGGGCTGTAATACAGTACCTAAACATTATGCTAAGTGCTCTCATTCATATGCTTGATGAAAGATGCTGGATGGGCAATAAAGCATTTTATGGGTGATTAATCCTGCTCGACGTACTGTAAGGCAATATGTTGAGCAGGATCTTTTTTCTGATCTCACACTGGCTCTGAAGGGCATGGATGTCGGGAATTACTGAAAGTTGTTCAAACGCATTCAGTCTGGCCTTAAAATTACTATGAGATATGACAGACATAATAAACTTCTTGTGGAATACAAGATTATCATCTGAAATGTGCTGAGATTTAAATAGAGAAATGCTTTTCAGGCAAGACAAGATCATTGATCATCGACAGATTTTAACCAAACTGGTCCAATGCTAATTTACTGCAATTTGTTTTAAAGAGAGCTCAGGGTATCTTATGCAACCTGGATCACCCATTGTACAATGTGTTTCAGCCACTGCCATCAGGACATCGCTTTAGACCTCCTATTTGTAGGACAAATTGAATTAGAAATTCTTTTATAATGGTGGCCATCAGGTCAATAAATGAGTCCAGCGGGGAGGGAGACGCATCTAAAAAATGATGTATTGTATGTTGTGTGGTAATATTTTGGTAATGTGTACATGGAACTTCACCTGTGTTATGGTACCTTGCTGCAATTTTACTTTCCCTAAACGGGATAATAAAGTTGAGTCTTGAGTCTGCTTGCTGCATATAATGCAATAAAAGGTTCAAGACACCCTGGAGTACTTTTTTTTTCAGATTTTGACATATTTGTGTGTGTTGAGCATCATTTAACACAACATTAGTACCTGTCAGCTTTAATTGTGGAGAAAACTGGATAATTTTTAGCTTTTGTCAGCAAATTTCATCTTCTAGGTTTAAATTATTTTTTGGGGCGGGGATCAGATCGATGACTTATCGCTATCTGCCTGTCCACTGATGACGTGTCAGTTTCTCATTATTATTATTCATAGACTGAGTTTTCTTATCCTATGAGAAGACCCTACTTCTTAATTATTCATGACTGCGTGTGCTTTCCGATGACTGACTAATATGGACAGACCACAGACCCGCCAAGCAGTATTTAGCTGTTCATGAAGGCTTGTATGTGTTTGTTTCCATGATCTATGGAGTTTGTTGCATGCTGCAATGCTGTAGGGGCACCGATACAGTCAACCTGTGGTGCGTTTCCCAAACAACGGCATAACTCATGGCTGAACTATCATAGTATGATGCATTGTTTGGGAAATGAACGATGTAGTGAAGTGTTTTCCCAAAACCGTAGTTTCTCTATCACTGATCCATCGTTTGAACCATGTTAGTTATAACGTAAAACCTCCATAATGACGCTCTAAATGGGGCGGAGTAACAACTTCTATAGAGAAAATGCCCATAATTTTTTTGTGTAAAATTATATTGTTTTACACACACACTTAAAAAAAATCCAATATTAGTTTTAGTAAAAACATGCACTTGTTTTATATATTAATTGAAATATATGTAAACGGCACACATTGACCTTATTCTTCAATGCGGAAGTATGGTCATTTTTAATATTATAACTGGGAATAACTGGGAATAGAACCCAGCCAGGAACTATGCTTTGAACTACAGCTCTAGAGGTGTAGTTGCAAGCGTAAAAGTTTGCGAAGCAGTTTGCGAATATTCGTTGGAACGACGAATTTAGTAACATGCCAAATCAATGAACTAAGTTTGTAACGACGGAACAGCAGCAAGCATTTTTGTCGGGAGAGCTGTTGGAGAAGGGCGGGCTTTGTCTTTTATCTGTTCAGTTCGTTACATTCAGACACATCACAGTGCTTCCGTGTTCGCACATGTTTAAAGTCCTCCAGACTACCGGCAGGGCTACTGCTATCCACGTTGTCTGCATTCAGACCCTGGGACTCAGGAGGAGAGAAGCACTCTTCATATATAGTGTTTATAAAAATATGATTATCTTTATAATGATATAACAAATTGTGATTATATATTATATGAAATTACGAACAGCCTATCGTTTATGTAACGGCATTAAATTACTTACTGTTTACTTCTTTGCATTTTAACTTTGTAAACTATAAAATCATGTCTTCTCGAGTTTTGTATCTGAATTTTTTTTTTATCTTGAGCTGGTGAGTAAACTGACAAAAGCCCTTCTTTTTTTCCCTTTTCTGCCGGTCACGCCCACTCATCCCTCTGCTTACAGCCCGTCATGATGCATTTCTTGGAAAAATTCTGAGGTAGAACAAAAAGAGGGGTTTCATGACCCATCAACATCACACGTGTTTAGATTTAGGCTGTATGCAAGAGGAAAATTAGATGTTTAATAGCCATTTTTGTAATTTTGTTAATAAAAATGGTGCTTATAAAAGATGTTTCAAATGAATTTCACTATACTGTTGGTTTTATAGGATACTTATATATTTAATTCCTTTTACTGTTCTAAATGCTTACATTTTAATGTATTTTTATGTTGTGATGCAAACTGTAATGACTGTTTATACTGGTTATAAATGTTTTTATAGGGCTTACAGTTTCTTTTTAAACAATGTAACTTGTAGGCAGGTTCAACATTTCAAACACCACATATCTTGTTTAATGATCAGCCCTAATTTTGTTCCGCTTAATAGAAAACCAAACTTTTTTATCTCATGTAATTTTTCCAAGTCAAAGATAATGATCAGTTTTTGAAATGTGACTAGAAGGTGCAGTGTAGTAACTTCTATTTAAACCATACACTTTTCAATTAATTAAAGTAATGGAGCTTGGATCTATTGTCTACATATTCAAGTTAAACTTTTAAAAATACAAATTTTCTCAACAAAACAGCCAATCACTAAACATACTTGGTCTTGCATGTTCAAAATGTCAGAGGCTTTGCTATACAGTGCTCAGCATAATTGAGTACACCCCATTTTGAATATGAATATTTGAATCCATTTCTCAGTGAATATAGGTAATGTATTTTGGTGCATTTAAACAAAACAGATTTATTAAGCAGATATATTTATTAAAGTAATATTTTAGTCACCAAACATATTTAGAAACTGAAAGATAATACAATTAAATTCAAGCAAAATACTGCAAAAAACTTTACAACCTACAAAATTTCAACTAAACTTTTACATTTTTTTGCTTCTCTTGTTTTTTCCTCTTTTTTTATGTGTATTTAATATATATTCTATAACATTTATTTGGGTGTACTTGTTTTTAGACCTTTATCATAAGTTTTTTTGTTAGAAAAGCTCCAAACTTGGCTTCACTACTGACTAATCTAATGCATATGCACAAATACGATATTGTATAGCTTCCTATTAAAAATATCAATTTAAAAGATACATTTGTGAGGGGTGTACTTATATATGCTGAGCATTGTGTGAACAGACTTTACAAGAAAGGTAAGTTATGTTCACCCATCTTCAATGATGATTGACCAAACAAAATTAAAATGAATAATTCTCTAAACCACTATAATATGAATTAGATTTCAGCTTTCATCATTTTGCACTCATATTAATATGCATGGGACAAAATTAATGCACAGTTTGGCAAATTGTGTCCCTCGTTCTGAATAAAAGAGCCAATCATCACCTAGTACAGTCATCAATCTCCAATAAAAAAAGGCAATTTGAGCATAATAAACAACTTTTATAGGACAGTTCATGTCAGATTGTGCTGCTGATTTTAAATATTTTATTTTTGAGATTTTCCGATTTTAGTATTCACTTTGCAAATATGGCTAAAGAGTGAAAAAAAGGAAACATTTCTTTGTCCTTACACAGTAGTAGTAGTTGAAACCTCTCTTCAGACAAATGAACCTGAAAAGAAGTGTGAAACATGACTTAATTCAGTCTCCTACCTGAATCTTCAAACTCTTTGTAAGTAAGAGCCCAGGATTCAGAGATTCGCAAAAGGCTTTCCTCCATGGCCTGAATATCCATGTAGGGGCAGTTGCACTCTGGAAACTTAGGGTCACACTTGCACCAGCAGTCATTCCCTCGGCAGACAAATGTTCCCTCTCCATTGCAGGCAATGTAACTGAGAGCTGCTTGGACAAATGTGTCTCTGAGATAATCTGGCAAAATGACCTGCAAGCCTTCAGTTACAGAGAAAAGAGAGAATACTGGGTTACCCGAATAAAGTGATTTGATAACAAAAACTGTCACCAAGTGCACATATTATTTTTTGTCAGATACACTGAAAAAAATTAATCAAAGTTGATTCCTTGGATTTACTAAATGTTTTTTAGTTAAGTGTTTAAGTTGAATTTAAACAAACAAATCAAGTTGACGATTACTAAATTTAATTTGTTTAAATTCAACACATATTAATTGTTTGCAACAATTTTGCAAATCAGACATCATTTTTTTTCAGTGTATTTTTATTCAACAAATGAGAATGCAGTACATTTCAATCTTAATCAAAGTACTTTTTTAAGTATGTTTTCGTTCCAAGTGAGCAAACATATCGTGAAAGTCAAAAACATGTTATTAGTTCTGTATTACAATTTATATTTGCTTTTAGTACATATACATGAAGTTTAATTGTCATATATTACAATTTTTTCCAAAATATTAAGCAGCACATTGCCGTTTCTGCAGGTGTTCTGAAGGTACATTTAAGACATAAGACATTTAAGACCAAGTAAAGAAAGTGTAATGAATAATTTGAAAGGAACACATTGTCAATATGTTCTCAAAGTTTACTTTTATGGGGAATAGATGTTGAGTTTTATTACCAACCAAGTTCAATCCTCATTACTTTTTAATTCATTGAAAAGCTTATGGTTTTAATAGAAAAAATGTACACTGTACCTTGATAACAAGAAACCTTATTTCAGTATTTTTCACTTAAAAAATATATACTGATATACTGTAAGTCAGGTTCTATAGATTTGCATTTAGTCTAATAGAACAAGACTTCAGTGACTTCATTTTAAATGTCAAGTACTGTAAATGTCTTGATTTTAGTCATGTTTGGATTTTTTTCATATTGGAAAAAAAATATTTTTGAAGATTTTGAAAAACATGCAGTAGTAAACTCCATGACTTTATGGACTTAAAGACATTCTGCTCTGATTTAAGACCCCTTTGAGGCATCACAGTGTGGAAGAGCGAATTGCAACATTTTAAGACCTGCAGAAACCCTTATTAAGCAGCTTACAACACTGATGATAACACCATTCTACAACACTATTTCTTACTTAAAACTGAAACCTTTTTATGGCATGTTGGCAGTTCTTGTACAAAACAACAGGCTTGAAAATTAAAACTTTTGAAAATGCGGCTTAAAGAACAAAAAGACAGTTTGCAAACTCTTAATAATACAGTATTTCACTGCTTTTTGGGGATCAGTATGAACAGAGATATTTTTTGACACACTTGTTTTCTATTTTTGTCATGTTAATGTACTTTTAATCACTAATTCATCATTCTGGAATAAAACAAACTTCACAGTGTCTCATAATTGCCCTAATCCTGAGATTCCAACTATATAAATGTCCTTTGTCAACTCACAAATACAACTTGTAAACTACTCAGAGAAGAATGTCATCTCAGAATTGTGATAATTACAAGATAGAAGCATCATGAGATAGGAGAAGACCATTTGCATCTCAAAATGATCAAAGTGTTTTGATATACTTCATATTTAAAGCTCAAGAATCTTTGCTGCTATACCACGGCTGCAGCAGATGCAATATTATGCAGAGCCTGAAAATTGGCTAACTTCTATTCAAAAGCACACTTTCAGTGTGTTCTGGTTCAGATACAGTTGAAGTCAGAATTATTAGCCCCCTGTTTATTTTTCCCCAATTTCTGTTTAACGAAGAGAAAAAGTTTTTCAACACATTTCTAAACATGATAGTTTTAATAACTCATTTCTAATAACTGATTTATTTTATCTTTGCCATGATGATAGTAAATAATATTTTACTAGATATTTTCCAAGACATTTTCAAGATATTTTTATTGTATAACAATGGTTTGTTCTGTAGACTATCGAAAAAAAAAATAGCTTAAAGGGGCTAATAATTTTGACCTTAAAATGTTTTTTTTTATTTTATAAAACTGATTTTATTCTTGCCGAAATAAAACAAAAAAAGACTTTCTCCAGAAGAAAAAATATTATCAGACATACTGTGAAAATTTCCTTGCTCCGTTAAACATAAGTTGGGAAATATTTAAAAAAGAAAAAAAAAATCAAAGGGGGGCTAATAATGCTGACTTCAACTGTATATACGGTTCAGGATCGGCGTCAAAATTAATATGTTCTGAACCATCTCACACAAATGACTCCATGTTTGCAAGGCATGCTCCCTGTGTAAGCAAGTGGTCATGTTAGTTTTGTTGAGTTACATGATTATTAGGTGCTGTATAATGTCATTGTGCCTGCTGCAGCCATGGTACGGCACCAAAGTTCCTTAACTTATACATTGAAATAAGAGTATAGTTCCTAGCCATATCAACCTAGGAAATAGCAACTTTTTTTTATTTTCTGTCAGTCTTGGTATACTGTGTAACTATAGAAGTCAACTTAAAATAGCTTAAAATCATTTTTTTCTAGCGAGATGCTAATGGTCTAATCCAATTCAAGGATCTATGCTAAGCTAAGCTAAAAGTGCTCCTGCAAGACTTTGAATGAATTAAAAAATGGCAAAAATCTTTTTTTATTTACTCTATAAAAAGTAAAATTTTGAAGTGTTCCTTTAAAATGCTCTTTACAAAAAGAGCTGTCATGTTTTTGAAAAAAAGAAAAAAAAACCTTTGTGTTATATGTCCATCATAGTATCACAACCTGACATAGTAGATTCGAACATCATTTCATACCTTGCAAATGGACTTTGTTCTCAGGGCTCTGAACCAGCACAGAACTGACAGAATCCAGGTTGTCATAATTACTGCAGCCGAGAGGACCAGTCCTGGTTTCAGTTACCTGGGAAACAAAATTCAGACAACAGCATGATCAGTTTCACCACTGTACCATTATATTTTACATGAAAAATAGTGTGTAATAAACCCATTCCCTGTTTTCCCTATTAAAACAGATAATAAGCAGCCAGGCACTGAGCAGATGCATTATAAGAACTTCCTGTGCCTAGTGACTCAGTTTGTCCCAGACATGGTGATAATACGCATGCAGTGGTGGTCCTTTCACAGATAATCACTTACTGTTCTTCTCATCTCACTGAGAGAGCTGCTGCACAATGTTTTCCCCCCGCTCTGTTATGAAATGTGTTTAATTGATTAGCTTCCTTATTCAGAGATTCTTTCACACACACAAAGAAAACAGAAGCTCATTTCGCTCTACAATGCAGAACGTTATCTAACCTTAGCGGAAGGTACTTAATGATGGTCCGACTCTGTGTGGCCATATTGACTAAGGCATCTCGACTGACCTTTACTGCAAGCTAGCTTCACTATTATCCGCATTTGCAATAAGAGATCACACTCGATTTTTTCTTTCTCTTTTCCAGTCATCCTTCTCTCCTCATGACACGGAGAAGCAGGCATAATTGATTCACACTTTTCTCTCTTATGGTGCCAGTGAACCTTCATCAATTCAGTGATCTCTTTCGATTCGGCCTGTCAGATGATATCTTTTCCAGGCTGGCAGTTAGATAAGGTAAGACAAGGTTGTCTTCTGCCACTCCATCACAAATTCACTGAAGAGTCCAGCGTTAGTAACAGGGAAGTCTGCCGAATATGGAATTGCACTGTAAGAATGTTCACCTTTATGGTGAGGGTTGTTTGTACAGGATTTTGACCTTTAGGTGTTATATGCTATACATATACAGTGACATTCAGTAGTTTACGTTACAATTTATCTTACATAAACAAGGAAATTATTTTTATATTTATGCAAAAAGAAATTTAAAACAGAATCTGTTCTTTTGAACCTTTATTTAATTAAATAATTCTACAAATAAAGTGAAATTATGGTTTACACAAAATATTATGGAGCACAAGTCTTTTTAACTATGATTTAAAAATAATAATAATAATAAAATAAAATATTTGCAGAGCTGCAAATTAACATAGCACTTTATTTGTGAAGAATTGTGTTTATATTTCATAATAATACTCATTTATAGTGTATTTTTGTTCAGATATTGTACTAAGATATGATCACATATTGTAACACCAAGTAATCAAATAAATAAATCAAACAATCCTAAACTTTTGAATGGTTGTATTTAATTCATTCATTATTTTACCTGGTGGTAATTTCTTTAATTATCTGACAAACCATATTTTACTGGCAAACTTTCCAGTTTTTGGAAGACTTTACATGATGATAAGAATTTAAACATGACTGAATAGGCTAAAGATCTATCTTGGAGGGAAAGCTTTGCAGTGTTGTGTGTACAGAGAACTGATCTTACTTTAGTGGCTAAAGCAAGTTTCATATATCTAGGTAGAGTGGGAAACAATTGCCCTATCATACACCCAGCACAATAAGGCTCGAGACGTGTTTGGCACGATTTGTTGCCATTTTCAGACCAGTGCAACTGTAATTTTCCTGTTTTGCGCCACGTTGTTTAAATAGCAAATCCATTTGCACCACTTTGTGGACTCATGGGTGTTCATGTCTAAAAAGGAGATGTGTAAAGGTGCATTGTTGGCGCGGTGCTGATTTGATAAACTGAAATAGACCGTGCCATTGATCAACTAAAAGCTGGTCCTGCGCAGAGCGCGTTAGTTATGCACCTATGCAGTTCTTAATGTGTACACATTGCTTAAGACACACAGAATGTACAGCAATACACAAATATCTTTATATATGAAAAAAAATGTAAAGGATTAAAATGTTACAAAAATTATTATTTTCTACATAAATATAAAAACCACTGCTTCAATGCCTTCTTCATGTCAGGGGGCTTTTTTCAGTTTATTCATGACAAATTGCATTTTTATAATGTTATTATTATTATTATTATTAGTAGTAGTATTTATTATATGCATATTTATATTTGTTTTAATAAAAACATTAGATTTATCAACCTGGCAGGTTTTGGAGATGTACTGCATGCGTCACTATATGGAGCATAAGAATAGGAACTTGAATTTTTTGACCACACTTTGTTATTATTGCTCATTTATGCTGGAAATTAGAACTGAATTAAGAAATAGTTTTGAAACAAATCTTTGCGCTTAACAAATTAAATTAAATATGTAGGCTGCTGGATGTCTTTAGTGGAGTGTGTGCAACACTGTTTCCTTATCCACAAAAGTAAAGGAGTAAAAGTAAAGTCAAGAGAAAGTAAAGAGGCTGAATAGAAGAGGCTCATTCTTTATCCTCGTGTTGCAGATGGGCTGTTTATCTGTTTTCTCACTAGTGATGCATTTAGTTTTTCCACTTACAAAGTCTGCCATGTAAATAGCCATTGCGCCATGGCTTCTGACTCTTAAAGGAAATGGGAGATGATGCTCTGATTGGTTTAATGCACATTATGCTCAAAACACACCCATAACTCATTAAGAGAATAAGCACTACCCTGTTAGACCATGCGTTGGGGCCCAAACTTTATTTTTTATCCTTAAAATAGCAAAAGTGAATTCGGACATGCCCTTAATGCTTTTGCCCCGTGAGATTTATGCTGCGTTCACACCAGATGCATGTGAAGCATCAGGCATGAGTGATTTACATGTTAAGTCAATGCAAAGATGCGAATAGACATCCTGTGGCACAATACGAGCGAAGGAGGCGGCGCGAATGACATGATTCGCACAAATAAAGTGGCACAAGTTGAGTGTTTTGCGCGATTGACGTGCTTATCAGGCATTTTGCGTGAATAGCAAGAGTTGAAAAATCTGAACTTCAGCAGACATTCATGACGCGTTAACCAGTCATTAGCTTTGTCTTGTAGGGACGTGATTATGACGTAGCGCCTGTTGTTGGTGTCCTGGGGGAAAATCCTCCTGCCGATACCGGACAACAGTTCATCAAACTGGGCACAGCTCAGTTGAAAGCACCGCTAAAAGCTTTCATGACCAAGGTATAGTTTCTGGAGGAGTTGATGAACTCACAGAGCTGGGTGCACCTCTATAAGGATCTAGTGGACTCAGACACGGCTCTAAATGAATCGACTCTGTTTTTCAGCCTTAATAAAGCACATAAACACAGCTATTCTCTTAATAAAATCCATTTGCGAATTTTATACGCAAATGAATCGGATTTGACGCACAAATGAAGCGAGTAAACTCAAAATGTTCACGCATCCTACAGCAGGAGTTGAGTCTAAAAAGCTATACTATAGCAGAGTAAATGCAACATAAAATGATTGATAGTAAAATCACCCTGCAATTTTCATGAAAGACCCAGTCATACAGCAAAACAGGAAAATCAGTTCCTTCAGGCTGAAAGTACTGAAACAATGAAATGGCAGCCCATAGCCCTGCTCTAAACCTGATTAAAAATTATATAAAATCATTGGATACAAAAGTATGGCTAAGAAGTGACTAAGCTAAGAAGAATAGGGATGTCCTGCGGAAGACTTGTGGCTTCTTGTGAGAGACTAGTGATGTCCTGAGAGAGACTTGTGTTGTCCTGTGAGACTAGTGATATCCTGTATTAGACTAGAGAGTTTAGTGATGCCCTGTGAGAGACTAGTGATGTCCTGTGGCTGCAGATGTGCTAAAGTTTTTAAAAAAGGACTTGTTCACTTTTTACACATTTTTACAGCAGTAATTAACAAACTTTAGTTGTAATCTTTCTTTGTGCTACATTCATGAGTGTTCTCTAATTTAGTTTAATTCACTTATGAAATATGCTTAATAATATATGATATATATATATAAACTCTACCGTTCTGACTCATCCCCAGTGAATATAAAACATATGGCTTGAGTTCTTGGCTTGAACAAAAGCTTGAACAGCAATAAATACCAAGCTTAGCTCAGCAGCAATTGATTTTTCTTTTATAAAACGACCATACATGATGCAATTAAATGATATATCTACATGCTTTATTATTTAATGCACCATATGATGTGCCATATGGTAAACGAATACTGATTGATGAACAAGTGAAGCGTGATATTAGATTTCCTTTACAGAAAACAGCTGTTATTCAAAGCAAATACTTTGTATGTCACAAAATACCTTGTAATGGCAAATTATAGGCCACCTGGACTTTCGTGATCCTCTGCTGTTCTGGCTTAATGTGAAACATCAACAGTCTGCTGTTGACTCTGACACTGCATAGCAAAAAGCTATGCAACACTAACAAATCTCAATTACAGCCTTAAAATATATATTCCGCCAAGAGATATCACTTCTCAAATTTTGATGATAGGAGGCTTCTTTTTTTCCCCCTTTCAATTTCACAGATGGACAAATACCACAGATTCAGCATTTAATTTTGAAAGCACTACTAGATTAGACTACGCATTCAAAATTTCAATAGAGGGTCTCACAAAGTCAACATTTTGACCCATGGTAAAAGCTGTGATCTTAAACTTCAGGACTAGAGAACACCACCTGACTGGATGGCCATTATGCCAATATGTACAACACATTCTCAAGCCTGATTCACCAGATTTTGATACATGGTCAGGAGTCGTTGGTATATTTTAAAAATATGTGCGCCGACATATAGCACTGTGGTGCTCGTGGCGACCTGAGTTTGATTCCCGCCTCGAGGACCTTTTACAACCCTTCCCCTCTCTCTGATCTACTTTCCTGTCTGTAATCTGCACTATCCTATCCCAATAAAAGATGAAAAACTCCTAAAAAATATAGTTATAAAAAAATGGCATCTTCATGCAATCTTTTTTTTTTTATTAATATTTTTGTACTGTGCATAAAGAAAACTGTACATAATCGTATATTTATGTGTTTATCATTTCCTGAAATTCCGAGTTAATTTGTTTGTCGATTGCAATTTAGAGATTGACATATTGAATTAATTATCTGTGTGTATGGTGCAGAGTAAAGCATCAACAATTAACTTAAAATCAAATGTAGCTGCAGTGTATACATGGTATTCCCAGGGCATGACATTAACACCTGCCGAATGCGGGTAGATTTTAGCTGTGGCGGCTTGGATAGACACTCACACTAGCCACTTTGGCTGATTGAAGATATTTTTTAAATTGCTGTTTGCTTAAAAAACGGGAGTGCAACAATAAGGACGAAAATAACGACAAAACGATGAAATTAACTGTGAATACCGAATGAGACCGAATGTTGCGAATAAGCGCAACACTAAAGCCCTCGTCAGTGAGTGCGGATTGCCTGTGTCTTACCATACGCGTGATCATCCTCTTCAACATCCTCAGTGTTTAAAAGTTTCAAAATGAAACGGTTCCTTGCGCAAAGCACCCGTGCCTGGAAAAGTAACTGGTGTGATTGGGTCTATTTGAAATAGACTGGACAAAAAGCGATGCTCATACACCCAGTCCTGCCGCTCTCAAGAGCTCGAGATTTTTTTAAATGTCTATTTTGTAAGCAGTAGCGGTTGCTTTCACTTTAACCATTCTTTACACAGATTATTAATAGACCTAACGTTAACTGTGTGCACATGATTGTCCTTTCATTATCACAAACGGTATGCTTTTCACCTGCTTTCTTTTGCTTCCAGTTATTTTTGTTAATATGGTTATTATTATTGTTAATATAATTATCATCTTTTACAATAACATGACTTTAATAGGAGATTAACTCTCTATTTATGTTATAGTTAACTGAACTTGAGCCTCGACAGACTACTGTGCATAATTCTTTTTTAAATGTCAATTAATTTTTTTTTTTTTAAAGTTTTGTTGAATATAACAATAATAATATTACAGATATTTGCATTCATTTGTTCCAACTCCAGTTGGGTTACTTAAGCTTTAAGTTGTATTTTTTATTACTTGTTTTTGTTTACCTGACTATGATTAATTTTATTGTTTACTGTTACTTCTATGTTGTCTAGTGTGAGCTGTTGCTGTTAATGTTCGGCTATTGCTGTAAACCTAATTGCCCTTCGGGGACAATAAAGACATTCCATATGTATTCCATATAAAATAAAAAAATATGTATACAGCTACTGTATATTTAGCTTGTTTTGAAACGATTTAAAAATTTGGGCTAATAATTATTTATGTATTTTATTTATTTATTTGTTTATTTATTTATTTATTTTATTTATTTATTTATTTATTTTTTGGTGTGGCTATGAAAAACTTGGTAAATAATTGGTGTTGAGCCCTGAAAAGTCATTTGAAATAAAAACTAATTGTGATGCGACACTAAGAAACCACAATCCATTTGCTCATGCTCATTGAGCAAGGTCATACACAACACACAAAAAGTGAAATGAATGAGGAGGCATGTGAAAAAACAAAATCTAAATCAAGTAATTTTAAAGTCTGATTTAGTCAAATGCATATTTATGCAAATAAAATATATTTTCCTAACAGCAAAATTGTGGCTAGTGAAAATGGCTAGTGACTAGTAATGTTGGAAAACTACTACCAGCACTGTGGCTGGTGATCAAAACAGTTATTGTGAAGCCTTGGTTATTCCCAAATTCTTAGCTTTGGCATTAGGGGTTAGTTAAGGTGCTCTAATATCAATAAACAGTACAATTAAATAATTTAAATACAATTATTTTGGCTATTTCAATTGTATATCAGTATAACATGTTCTAATGACACTACTGTACAATATACTGATGATACATTTCTTATCCTCCTAGAGTTCACACTCTTAATAATGGTTAATGGAAGGTGAAAAATGACGCCAGTACTCGGTGCATTAAAAAAGGGATGCCAAGGGGTCCTAACCAACTGTCCATTTGTGACAAGCTGGGAGTGAGAATGTGTTGGTTTGGTCCAGAAAAATGAATCACATTGTCATGACAGGCTCAATAAACTGAAAAAAATGGGGCATGACAGCTAAGACATGCTTTTTCATGAAAAATGTTGGTTATAACAGAACACAACAGTCAATTCTCTGCAAAAGAGTTGGTGTTGTTCACCCTGCGGTTACAATTCTAACGCGGCTTGTGTTTTCAGAAGGTATCATGGTTGTAAATTCAATTCTGGCTTGGCTTAGAGCTGATCTGGTATGAAAAAATGGTCAAATCATGAGCAAATTGATCCCCGCCGATTGCAGAATAGCTCAGGTTTTCACGCATTAGACAAACAACCTGAGGAAAACCACAAAGGTGGGATAAAGCCTGACTTTGTAAAGCGAGCTGCTCCCGTGTTTTCTGCTCACAGTCCCAAGCACACCGACACACTAATAGGCTTTTCTTCGGAAAGGAAATAGCAAAACTTCCCCTCTGTGGTGCCCAGTGGGGGGAGCTAGAAACCTCATTCTGTACTCCAGTGCTGTTTAATCTCAGATTCATATGGAGGAACGAACGCCTCAGTCTATCCCGTGAAATGTAGACATGGGTCAACGCCCTGTGGAAATGATGCGTGTGTCAGAAGCCCCTGCTGCTTCTGCGATTCATTCTCTTGCGCTGCTGGAGCTGCACCGTCCTGCCTGGCAGGCTGCTTCCGTCAGTCACAGCGCTCTTTTGCTTTTCTCACCAGAAACAGACAAACACAGCCTTGACACCTGAGATCTGCCCTCCCAACTGTAATAAAACTGCCTAAGCACTGCCGCAGTTGTGTGCCAAGGGAAAGCGCTGTTGTATATAATGGGATGGGGAGGGATCATCAAAGTGTGGTCTGGAATATATGTCAAACTGTGCATTGCTGTGACAGAGTAAATGTCTGTTTTGGGGATTTGGACAGCTTTGTGTGACCAATTTTAATGGCTGTCAGCAAAAGTGTAACGGCTACTGCAAATAGTGCATTGACTGAACGCTTAATTGTGACAAATGTGAGGCAAAAGGAGGTCTTATAAAGAAAACATATCTAAATCTGGCTTATATTAAACTATTTAAATCAAGTATTGAAGGATCCATTTCAATACATGATTTGAAGTTTTTTAAGTAACTTAAAACATGGTACAATTTAGTATAATCACTTTTTAAAAACATTTTAATAGGTACAGGTCAGAATAAGTGTTTAATTTGTAGGTATATATGTGAATGCCAGTTCAGACAATTATTTAAATGATATTTTGTGAGTTAACATTTTACTTGATTGTAATAGGCTTTCTATGTATATTAAACACTACATGAAATACACTACATGACAAAAGTCTTGTTGTCGATCCCATTTGTAAAACTAACAAATAATAACTTGACTTCCAGTTGATCCTTTGGAATAGTGGCAGAAGGTAGAATTTTCTGATGAATCACATGTTGAACTGCATGCTAATCATCACAAATACTGCAGAAGACCTATTGGAACCTGCATGGACCCATGATTCTCACAGAAATCAGTCAAGTTTGGTGAAGGAAAAATCATAATTTGGGGTTACATTCAGTATGGGGCGTGTGAGAGATCTGCAGAGTGGATGGCAACATCAACAGCCTGAGGGATCAACAAATTTGTGCTGCCCATTACATTACAACCACAGAAGAGGGTAAATTCTTCAGCAGGATAGCGCTCCTTTTCATACTGCAGCCTCTACATCAAAGTTCCTGAAAGCAAAGAAACTCAAGGTACTCCTGAATTGGCCAGCCCAGTCACCAGACATGAACATTATTGAGCATGTCTGGGCTAAGATGGAGGAAGAGTCATTGAAGATGAATCCAAAGAATCTTGATTAACTCTGGGAGTCCTGCAAGAATGCTTTCTTTGCCATTTCAAAAGACTTTATTAATAAGTTATTTGAGTCATTGCAGAAATATATGGATGCAGTCGTCCAAGCTCATGGGAGTCACACAATATTCATTCTTTTTTCACTGCACCATGACTTTATATTATATCCTTTGCATTATTTCTGTTAAGTGCCAAGACTTTTGTCTACACAAAGTCAGATCTTACTGTCCTAATTAAATAATTAAAAATCAAGGCATGATCATTTTTTTTTTTTTTGGAAAAATAAGCGTATGAAAGCTTCAATGAAAGCCTTTGCCTTTCATATAAGCCACTTCTGATACCAAATGATCAACAAGAAGTCAAGTTATTATTTGTTGTTCATAAAACTTGGATAGGCGACAAGACTTTTGTCAGGTAGTATATATTAATATGTCCAAATACACATATGCAAAACGCAAAAACTGAAATCCATACTCTTAACTCTTAATAACTCCTGTCACAAAAAATAACTACCGACAGTTTCTGAGGAATTTATTAGACAAGTGTGTTATCCATAAATAGTTTGGCATGTGATACATAATGAATATGTGATAGCATTTATGTTGTCTTTGTAGGGCAGTTTGTATTAAATGTTGTAGATTGCAACATGTACTAAATGCATTAGACTGCAAAATATGATGCAGTATTTTCATTTTTTCATTTTTGATATTTCCCTTAATATTACAATATGAACAACCCAAACATATATTAATTTCTTAACTTAATTACTCAGCATCACGAGCCATTCCTAAATATTCCATCCTTGAACAAAATGCACTGTACAACCAAAGCAACATTTTCCTATCTCACAATGCAGAACCCGTCATTTACAGTGGTGAATGGTAATCTCTAGATACCCACTCAAAACATCTGACACTTTACATAGCAGGATCGTGGCAACAGGGATAGTGAGGGGAAAAAAAACATGCACTTTGTTATACTCAACATTATTATTTTTGAGGAGTTGAAAGAAGGACGCTGAGGGCTCTGACTTGACTAATGACATACCTTGATGGCAGTGGAGGCAATCTGGATGTGATGCAGTTTTCGCAGAGTACTCTCTCTGTCTATGAAATAGGAGGCAGCCAGCTGGTGCAGGGCCTCCAGAGTCACCGCTGTGCTGTTACTGGTGTAGTCGCTTGCCTCTGCTTTCTTACTCAACTTTCTCTTGTCCACAAATATAGTCAAAGCCTCCTCTCCTAGAGGAAATGAAAGAGAATGCTTGCTGATACAGAAACAGTACAAATCGATATACTCTATGCACATTCAGAATGTATCAGTGATATTGATGCAAGCTATTAAAGGGTTTCTGATTAACCACATAACAATTTGAACAGTACTGAATAATTTCTCATTTTCACAGAGATTCAGCTATTTTTTTCTGACGTGTCTGCCAGTTATGTTGAAGAGTCAGAAAGAGAAAGCACTTCCTGCCTTAAATCTTTACTAATTTTACAAAAACATTGTTTCGTTGCAATTATGAATATATACAAAGAAATAAATACCCTTTACAGTTTTCAGTTTTATGTGTTTTCTTAGTAATAAGATCAAAAATAACAGAGTATTTTATGAATTAATGTGCTGAAACGTGTGTCTGCATTTGCTGACCCCAGGGGGTTAATTACACTGATTTCAAATCCCAAAATCAATCTTTTACTCAGACTATTTTTTTTGTGGCTGTGTAATGTATCAAGTGTCAGTTATTTGAGCACTTTTCAGGAAAGAACCCCTCTGTTGAATCTATATGCGAGTTTCCAGTCTGTACTGAATGTAATCCAATAAAAACAGCCTGTACTTTGAATTAATAATAAGAAACATCTTTCTTTTGTGATGACCCAGTGTAGTGAAAAAACTAAATTACATATGAAGCGGGGAAAATAAGTACTGAGTTTTTCTTCAGACTAATATTTCTAAAGAAGCTGCTGACATGGAATTGAACCAGATTTTGGTAAAAACCCAAACAATACAAACATAAAAATAAAATAAAACAAAACAAAAAAAATCTGAAAAATTAGTTATGTGTAATAACAATGGAACAACAAAGTACAGAACTATTGAAATGTAATTAGTACTTTATATAACACTTAAAGACGCCTTTTATATGGAGAATAAAGTCACATAAATTGCTCAGGTGGGATTTTTTTCACAGACTTCAACAGAGTGTAAAAATCTTGATGGTTATGTGGGTCTCGTCTATTAAATCTGATCTTTATTTTGTATTTATTATTGGATTCAAGCCAGGTGTTTGGCTGGGCCATTTTACAGCTTGATTTTCTTTCTCTGAAAGCATTTGAGAGTTTCCTTGACTGTGTTTTGGATCATTGTCTTGGTTCCATCTGTTAATGTCAATGTTTAACTAAAGCAGCTAATATTCATTTACACTAGGGCAGAGGGTTGATGAAGAACTAGTGAGAGATTTGAGTTGTTGTCTGAGCTTTCACTGCCTTTATACACCTCCCTATCTTCATGTGTTCAATACTTTTTCCCTGTGTCATTTTATTTTCTTCCACATAACTTCATTAATTAGATTTGTTTTCTTTGCACATATGAATTTCTTTGGTTGTTACCAACATTCGGTAAAAAATTCAAGTCAGCAGCGCCTTTATAAATATGTTTTCTGAGAAAAATGGTAACGTGTTCAATACTTATTTTCCCTGCTGTATGAATTAGTTATTTGGATGAATCAAAAAGCAGACCACAGTAAGTATAAAACCAATTTCCAAAATGAATCTTTTGAGGATAATGTTATTCCAAACCTGTGAATCTTTTGTTCATCTTTTTTTGAAACAGAAGAAGACATTTTTAATAAAATCTGATAGAGTCTGGCATCTTAAAACATTTGTAAAGAGATCAAAAAATAACTCCATCTGAATCGAGCAGTTTAATCTAACTCTTCCAAAAAGGCATGATTGCTTTATGTGATAAACAGATTAAATTTAGGCTTTCATCCACATATAAACAATGATCAGTGAACATGAACAGAAGCTCAACCATACCTGCTTGACTCACACAAACAAACAATGGTTCTCGCAGAAGCTCAAACACGCTGGTGTGACATGCAAGAATGGCCCTTTGAAAAATGACACTGTTTACTGATCAAGGTTCCTATCTATATTGAAAAAAAGGTATAATGAAAAACAATAACTAAATCTGTCTTTTATATAAAGCAATTGTGTCTCTTCAGAATAAACTGCAGATCACTAAACTGCTCAATTCATGTGAATTTTGCATGTTAGTTTATGGTGTTTTGAAGTGTCCAATTTTAATTGAATAAATTTTCAGTGGAAACCAAAATCTCCATTAGACATTAGATGTTACGAGGAATACTTAATAGGTTTAGAACAACATTAGAGTAAGGAAAAAAATGAATTATTATTTTGGGGTAAACTAATCCTCTAACAAATAGTTATAAAACACATACTACCAGTTTGAACAAGCCTGATTAAGCAATGCAGCTCTGCTTCATTTTCAGGCAAGAAAATATTTTTCTAAAGTCCCACCTATGGGCAGAGTGAATTTGCATTTATATTTAGCATATCTACTATTTATTGTAATTATGTTTTCTGTAGCATGATTTCACAAACAGACCATCAGATTTTTCCTCAATATTTTGAAATTGCATAGTGTAATTTAAATCACAAACAGCTCAAGCTAATCTTGGTTTGGGTCATGATTAAATTGCAGTGGTTGCATCTATTTTTAAATGATGACAGATACAGTAGTTTAACCTGTGATATAGCAAATTAACATTTTGGTCAGGTACTTACAGTTGAAGTCAGAATTATAAGTCCTCCTGTGAGTTTTTGTTTCTTTTGCAAATATTTGCCATATCATGTTTAACAGAGCAAGGATTTTTTCACAGTATTTCCTATAATATTGTTTTCTTCTGGGCAAAATTTTATGTTTTATTTTGGCTAGAATAAAAGCCGTTTTTATTTTTTAAAAACCATTTTAAGGTCAGAATTATTCACCTCCTTAAGCATTATTTTTTTCAGCTTGTCTTCAGAACAATGCACTGTTATACAATGACTTGCATAATTAACCTAGTTAAGCCTTTAAGTTGCACTTCAAGCTGAATACTAGTATCTTGAAAAAATATGGTAAAATATTATTAACTGTCATCATGGCAAAGATAATAGAAATCAGCTATTAGATATTATCTTTTCATTTTTATTTTGGGGTAAACTAATCCTCTAACAAATAGTTCTAAAAGACTAGACATAGTCTAAGTTAAATCACAAACTGCTTGTGCTAATCTTGGTTTGGATGATGATCTACTTTAAAAGACTACAGGTACAGTAGTTTAGCCTGTTATATAGCAAATTAACATTTGGTCAGGTACTTACAGTTAAAGTCAGAATTATTAGTCCTGTGAATTTTTAGATTCTTTTTCAAATATTTGCCAAATGATGTTTAACAGAGCAAGGAATTTTTCACAGTATCTCCTATAAAAATTTTTTTCACAGTATTTCCTATAATATTTTATATAATATATTAAGTCTTATTTATTTTATCTTGGCTAGAATAAAATCAGTTTTTAATTTCTTTTAAACCATTTGAAGGTCAAAATTATTATCCTCTTTAAGCATTTTTTCCCGATTGCCTGCAGAACAAACCACTATTACACAATGACCTAACCTAATTAACCTAGTTAAGCCTTTCAATTGTACGTTAAGCTAAATACTATTAACTTGAAAAATATGTATTAAAATATTGTTTACTGTCATGGCAAAGATAAAATATATCAGTTATTAGAAATTAGTTATTAAAACTATTATGTTTAGAAATGTGTTGATAAAAATCTTCTTTCCGTTAAACAGAAATTTGGGAAAATTTACAGGGGAGCTAATAATTCTGACTTTAACTGTATATATATTTTTTTCTTGTAAAAATAAATAAATAAATGAATAAATAAATAAAAACTGAAATTTGTAATGTAATCAATTAGCTAAACATCACCACAACTTTATAAAACAGAATTTAGAAATCTGTGCCAATATGCAGCTCTTTATAGGAGTGCGGATCAGTGCAATTTTAGATTATATGCCTCCACTGTACATGCTCTGAAACGCTGTGTGGCAGTTTGTATTCCAGTCAAATCTCTGCAGCAAAGCCATGACACGCATCTCCATTTTCATGCTCTAACCTTACACAATATTGCTTGTTTTCCAGAGCAGTGAAGGCCACATCAGTTGTGTACAGCCAATACTGTTGCATTACGTGAAGCAACTTGTAAGCGTAGGCTGCTGCGAGTTGCAGAACTGAGCGAAATAATGTGTGTGGATTTCGGAAAGGTAACCCATTTTGGCCATGATGCCATCTGTTTGCACCTGCCTCCCCCTTTCCGAGCACACAGCGGAAGAAGTAATACATTATAAGTCAGTGGGAGGCAAAGCATGTCACAAGTGATTTTCCTTGGCTTGATAGAGTGGAAATTGAGATGTAAATATGCATGAGATCTGTTTGTTTCTTTCAGAGGGGGAAAAAAACAAACAAAAAAACTCAAGCTCGCTCACAGTAGGTATTATGACCTTTTTGCTAAACCACCATGAGGATTTGTCACAGAAAAAATGTATATTTCTACCTCCTAGTGTAGCTGACAGTAGAAAATGGGTCCCATATTTCTTGATCAGGTTGTCAGTAATTAGCTGGGCTGTGGGCCTGCGTCCCAGGAGTCGAATGTTCCTTATAAACTCCGGGGTGAGAGGCAAGGGGGAGTTCAGGAAATCCCGCCGCTCCACAGCCAAGTTATTCACTTTCCATCGGCCAAATTCCCTGCATGAGGAAAACAGAGACAGTAAACAGGCCTGTCCCTAATGATCTGTTTTCATTAACATTTCTCAAATGTTTTGGACATGATAGAAGGAGGCCTGCAGGGCAACCGACGCTCCTGCCAAGCTGCATCTCTAGCCTCAGGTTCTCAGAGCATGTTTCATTTGGGGGATGAATACCACGCGTAGGGCGCCGTCTCCGAATGTGCAGCTGACAGGTGCTATGCTCAATAAACACTTCATGACAGAAATCTGCCCTGACAGAAAGACTCACAGAAGTCTGCCCTGTGGTGACAACCAATACCTTTCATAAAAGTGTGAAGAAGAAAAAAGTTAAATGAAAAAGAAGAAGAAAAAAATACCACCACAAAGCTCTGAAATCCTTCGAGGCAAAAGACAGACAAACAATGCCCCAGGTTTTGGTGACTCATCCCTTTTTTTTCATTTTAGCCGCTCCTGCTTCCTCCACAACACCATATGATATAAATTTAACTCAATATGATATACTGTACGTGGGAAATATTATGCTGTCTATTCTAGGGAGTTAGAATAATTATTGCTATATTATACGTCATTTAAAAATTCATTTTGGCATGAAACTTAAGTTGTGATAGCCTTTACTTGCCTATTTTTGATGTGTAATTAGGTAAAACAAGTTCTCAATCAATCAATTTAACAATCAAATTATCAATCACTCAATTAAAACTAAAATTTGGATCATTAATTTTCTCCACTTTCAATTTGTCAGTTGACTGGATCGTTGTTGTTTGCTATTGATCTCATGTTACGAACAGGTTGTGCTGCATTTTTTTTCTTGCCTCTAGGTTTCTGACACAACTCCACATGACATATATTTCACTCAATGATAATTATTAAAGATAATTATGATAAACAAAACACTCTTGAAGCTGTAGGAAAGATATTTATAAGAGGAATCAATTAGACACAAATTAAAGTTGGGATGAAATGGAAGCTGCGATAGTCTTTATTCTGATTTGTGACATATATACCCGAGTAAAATGGCTTCATTATATTGTTATAAAGTAAATTATGTTGTTAGATGTTACTAGTAAATTACCAGTGCTAAATAGCTTTTCTGTAGCGAAGCTATTTTAGAAGTCAAGTAGCGCGGTAGTGTCCACACAAGCTACATTTACCGATTGCTGATCAATAAGTGATGGCACCGAAATTCACAGAGCTGTGAGGTCGGTGTCTAGCCAATGAAAGTAAATCAACATGATGGCGAGAATGACAATTTCTTCTTTTACCCGTTTTATGGTGGTTGACAACAAACTTTTTGGTGTGTTCCTGCCACCTCTCGCTCTGGGGTGCATTTCCCATTGTTAGCCAACTAAGGTCGCAAGTTCTGTCATTACAAACATAGTTGGTTGATTTGACGTTTCCCAAATTCATCGTTCCAATAAACATTCGCAAACTGCGTCGCAAACTTGTGCACTTGCAGCTACATCTCTGGAGCTGTACTTAGAAACATAGTTTCAGGCTGTGTTCTATTCCCACTTATCCCCCTATGCCCTATTCATTTAGAACATTCTAACATTTAAACTTGGAATAAAAAAATAAGCATTAAAGTCATCTCACTTAGGTGTAATTTGCTTTCAAAGTATTTTTACAGTTCAGTTTTAGCTCCCTTCGCAGTACACTTTGAAAACATTGATGTCATTTGGTACACAGCCGAGACGAAAGCTATAGGTGACCTGTTATTTAAAAGCGGAATTTACATTACTTCTCCAAAGCTTGTGAAAACAAAAAACATAGCATACGTTAATGCTTTTAATTTATAGTAGGTTATTTATTAAGTATCTGTACTGTAAATGACACAGGCCTGTTGACTAGAACATTTCTGCAGTGGTTTGCATGTGCCAAATTGTAAAAGTAGACTTTTAAAAATAAATAAATAAACAATATCCTACTTAATATTAATAATAATCATCACCATCATCATTAATATTATTAATATTATTATTAAAATAGGATTTAAAATAGGCCCTATATGTGCCATTTACATATATTTCAATGTACATGGAAAACGAGTGCACGTTTTTACCAAAATTAATATTGGATTAAAAAAATAAATTAACAATATCCAACTTAATAATTATAATAATAATAATAAGAATAATAATAATAATAACAATAATAATAATCGTCATCATCATCATCATCATCATCATCATCATCATTATCATTAATATTATTATTAAAGTATGATTATTTTTATTTCCTAATAAATAATAAATATTAAATTTAATTTCTTAAAAAATAGCCTCATTATTTCTTTATTTATATGATTTATATTAATATTAGAATACGTGCTAGCTTTTGTAATGTTTTAGAATAGAATATGTAATGTTCTCAATAATATTTGTAAAGGAAACAGAGGACCTTTATATGCCATTTACATAGATTCCAGATAATATGGAAAGCGAGTTCATGTTTTGTACAGCATATTATTTGCAGTAAATAATTGCACTGAACAATTATGCCTCATCTGATTTATTAGCGGTTTTATTGATCACTAAGATATGATTGACTTGGATTTATGTTGCTTCAATTTAAAAATAAAAATTGCAAAAATAGCTTAGATGAAGCTAAGCTACTTTCACCAAGTAGCTTTTAGCTTAGCTTGCTACTTTTCCCAGAGGGTAGCTTTTAGTGTAGTTAAGCTACATTTTAGTGGAGTAGCTATAGCTCACTACATTTTTCAAGTAGCTTGCCCAACACTGTAAATTACGTTCTAGATGTTCCATTGGTGACTAATAGACAGTCAATTGTTTAAGGCTAAGAGGATGCAAACATTGTGACAAATTGCACACAAGTCCAACTGACATCCAGTTTAATGCACTTGTGTGCTATTGAAGTTGCATAATAAAACAAAACATGTGACATAAGAAACAAACTGCATGCAGCTGAAATATAATAAACAAAGAAGAAATGCAGAAAATAGTATTTATAATGTAAGTGTTAGTCACTTGTTTGGTTATTTTGATTTGGTAATCAAGTGTTCAAATATGGAAGCAAATAACTTGTGAGAGTATACATTACATACACACAGTATATCTCTAACATCAATGGTTTTGGTGAACTTTAGATATTTAAATATTGCAAGGATGTCAAAGTGGATTCATGTGAAAAGGTAACAGTTAAAAATAAGATTTGGATTATAACATTTACCAAAAATAATTTTACAACATTTACTGAACTTACACATTTAACATTTTAAGCTGTACCTGTTAGCAATAGTTAATGCACCATGACACCAATGTTCTGAATCAGAATCAGATCGAGCTTTATTGCTAAGGATGCTTACAGTAGTACAAACACAGTGCAGACATAAAAAGAATGAATAACATCAGTAGAAAAAAAAAAAAACAGAGGGAAAGAAATGCTCATAGATAGAAGCGTGCAGGAATGGCTAATATATTATTGTTAGTATTCATTTTATTATTACTATTATTTATGCTTCATTCTGTATTCATTTAACAAACTTGAATTTGTTGACCGATTTGTTATGGGTCAATGTGGTTTTCCTAGTAATTGTGATCAGTTGATGCAAATCAAGCTTGTTCTGGACACCTAAATTAAGGGGATAGTCCACTCAAAATTTAAATTCTATCATTTACTCGCACTTTACTTTTTCAAAACCCCATGAGTTTCTTTCTTCTATTGAACACAATATAAACTATTTTGAAGAAACCTGTAACTATTGGCTTCCAAAGTATTTGTTTTTCCTACAATGGAAATCAGTGATTACTGGTTTTCAGCTTTCTTCACAATGGGGTCTATTTTACCGATCTAGGCGCAAAGTCTAAAGTGCATCGCGCAAAATTCACTTCTGAATTCACTTTTGCTATTTTAAGGACAGAAAAACACAGTTTGCACCATGCCGCATGGTCAGGGTTGTGCTTATTCTATTGATGAGTTATGGGTGTGTTTTGAGCATAACGTGCCTATTCCCTTTAAGAGTCAGTTGTGATGACCCATAGCACATGTGCTATTTACGTGGCAGACTTTGTAAGTAGAAAAACTGAACATTTTACTAGCAAGAAAACAGATAAACAGACCATCTGCATCGTGGATAAAGAATAAGCCTCCTCAATTCAGCCTCTTTACTTTCTCTTTCTCTTTACTTTTACCCTTTACTTTACTCCTTTACTTTTGTGGATAAGCAAATGATGAAAACTCACTCCACTGAAGACATCCATAAGCCTACATATTTAATTTAATTTAAGCGCAAATTTTTTTTTCAAAACTATTTCTAAATTTAGTTCTAATTTCCAGCAAACTAATAAATAAACTATAATAACAGTTATATCTAAGTTATAACGGAGTTATATATAAACTCCTATTCTTATGCTCCATATGGTTATGCATATGTCTTCAAAACCAGACAGGTGGAAAAATCTAAACTTGTTTCAATTAAAGCAAATATAAATATGCATATAATAAATAATAATAATAATAATAATAATAATAATAATAATAATAATAATAATAACAACATTACACAAATACAAACTGTCATGGATATACTGAAAAACGCACCCCGAGGTGAAGACAGCATGGAGGTAGTGGTTTTTGTAGAAAATATTTTTTGTAACATTTAATTTTTTTCAAATGTAAAGATATCTGTGAATTGCTGTACATCCTGTGTGTATTAAGCAATGTGTAAGCATTTGGACTCACACAGGCACATAACTAACATGCTCTGCGCTGGACTGTAGACCAGCTTTCAGTTGGTCAATGGTGCAGTCTATTTTAGTTCCTCAAAATAGCAACGCGCCAACAATGCGCCTTAACACACCTCCTTTATACACCAGCACACCCGTGAGTCCACAAAGTAGTGCAAATGGATTTGCTATTTAAACCACTGGTCTGAAAATAGCAACAATAATGCTCCTTATTATGTTTTTCTCTTATTTTTCATTCTTTTATAACACATTTTATCTGTTTTTGTGCTTATTTTTATTTATTTTTTACAATTTTTATTATTTGTTTTTATTTCTATTATGCTTGTGTCTATTTCTATTATACTTGTGTCCTGTTTGTGTAAAGAACTTTGAATTGCCACTGTGTATGAAATGTGCTATATAAATAAACTTGCCTTGCCTTATTGTGCCGGGTGTATGATATGGCCCAAAATCTTCTTTTGTGTTCAATAGAATAAAAAAAAAAAAAAAAAAAAAAAAAAATCATAAAAGTTTGGAATACCTGAGTAAATAGAGTAAATTTCATTTTAGAGTAAACTCTCCTTTTAAATAAATTGTGACATCTTTTGTGTGAAATCAAAGAGGTTTCAACTCTTGCTGTGTATCTTGTAGTGAAACATTAATGCACAGGCATACATCACAGCACAGAGTGACACAAATTGTTGTTATGTGCACTAACATACTGGAATCCGGGATGGAAACACAGACCAATGAATCTTCCCCAAAGCAGAAGACTAAAAGTATTAATGCCATTTATTAAATGATGAGCAGCTGATGAAGCTATTAACAAAAAAAAAAGATAAAAAAAAATTAATCAGCCCTGCCAGAAACTATTTGACTTCTCAACCGACAGGTCAAGACTAATGCTCTTCATCGTCTCACCAGCAGCAACTCACAACGCATACAAAAATAACACATTTAATTCATGCAGTTACAGGCAATTAAGTATTCAAGCCTTTTCTCTGTATAATTCTTTCAACCCCCGGTCCTTATTTTTAAGCTCTGCGTTACATAATTATGCATATGCTAAAACAGACACATGCCTCCAAGAAAGGCATTGGCACAATCTCACACTCAGTGCACCTCAAAACACCCTCCAATCACTGCGCGCCTCTCTTCTATTTAAGCCTATCCTCTCAGTTAGCCGAGAAATAGTGAGTAACCTCATGCACAGGTGATGGATGGAGCCGGGGTGGCCTTCTGAAAGGGGATCTATCACATTAAATCAGGAGTAATGACAGAGGCCTCTCGACCCAGATGTTTGATTGATTCATTCCAGCAAACGCCCTTAATTCCATCTGCTGTTTTGCAATTCATTAGGGAGCAGAAGTGATAGAATTATGTCAAAATTATGTCACAAAACACACACATTATTAATGTATGGCCGAAGCTGTTGTTGGATTTATGTCAGGATATAATTTCCGCTAATTTCATAAGCTTACGCCCTCAGCTGCTGTAAAACAAGGTAATATTGCGCTTGGTGTGGCATTTAAGATTGGGTCTGTTCACTTGAATTTAGATGATCGCTTTCAATTTCACATGCCACCCCGATAACTACTTTTTTAAACTGGACGGTTCTTTGGGAACTGAGCTTTCAGGAGTTCAAAGGTGCTCCGCAAAGAGGAAAGTAAAGACGGAAAATCCTCCCTGTCATTCTCTTTCCCGTCACTGCTGAGCAAGATAAGCTTGGATTGTCTTATCAGGTAGGGCTTTGTGTGAGAGCAGTTTAAAGGCTTCTCTAGGAAGCGCTCTATGGGACTTCTGCTGCGCTATATGAAATGCTCATTACGATCATCAGTCTGAATGTGCGCTGAATGTGCACTGAAACTTCCTCTGTGCTTTCTATGGGAGAACAAAAAGTACTCAAGGCTTATGTCGTAAGCTTTTATCTCTGCCTTTAAGATAATTATTAAAAAGATGATCTGAATAGCATTCAGGAAGAAGAGAAACTTTAAATAAGGGCAGCTGTCATCATGAAAAGGAAATAGCATTTTATCAAGTGACCTTTTACAAGCAATTTCAAGCTGATTTCCCCTACTTACATTATTAAGATTGCGTGTGAGAGAGAGAGAATTGCTTTAGTGTGTGTGCACATCAGCATCTTTGGAAACTATCCTGTGGCAGTGCTTCAGTAAAGCAGGTGGTAAATTTGGACCCCATCTTTGAATGTTATGACATGGCATTTTCCCAATATTCTGCAAAGTGAAATCCTCCAAATGTACAAAAAAGGGCTATTTCCAACAAAGAACTCATTAAAATTCTTTCAAATTCAATCAAGAAGAACGTGGGAAATTGAAGGAGGGATGAGATGGTGCACTTTCATTACCCAGACGGTGGTGTTACACACCACTGTAAGTAGGAGAAGCACTTCTGGTAATTCATCTTCTACCTGTCATTGCGGATTATTTGAATTGAGCAACGCAACAAAGCTGCGCTCGAAGGAGAAAAAGCTATGCCCGATATAATATTGCCACTTTTAATCTCTCTGGGTCTGCTACATGCATATGTTGTTATCGGAAAGAACATGCTGATTGTCTGAGTAAAAAGGCTCCAGGCTCTGCAACATATTACGGTGAATCTGCATTAGCATTAAAAAGATGCAATCTGATCTAAGGATGTCACAAATGTAATATGAGACTTTTATAGAGCTATGCTGCATTTATCATCTTTTCCTTGCATTGACAAGTCGTGCTCTTAAAGGAACAAGTTATTGATGTGCATTCCAAACTCTATTTTAATTTATGAATTACTTTGTATACATATAAAAGATCTCTGTGAAAGCGATTTTAATCAAATACACACTTTTATTGTTGGCTGCATGCTTGTGTAAAGCATGGCTAATTAGCTTAATTAAAACATTTGATTTTAACTAAGATATGAAGAGTTGTGTGCACATTTCCCTGTATTTACAATATTTATATTACTAAGGAATATATTCATCTCATGTTGCCTGACAGATAGAGTCATCGTCATACAAACGCTTATGAAACATGAAGGCTTCATATAGTATAACACCTGGTGCATGTAACATGACTAGGATAATTATCAACAAGCTGATCTTTTTTTTTTTTTTGTATACGAACAAACTCTTCTCGACATCACAAGATATTAAATAACTAAACATGAAAACAACATCAACAACAAATGTGCAAATGAAAGTGGCAAACTGTCAAACAATGCATTTGTAATTATTCATGGTCCAGTGCATGCTGGGAAGGAGGTGAATGGGAGTGAAATGCAGAATAATTGTTATGCTCGCACCACAGGGAAGAATATGCATTTCTTATGTTCCTATATAATATAATATAATATAATATAATATAATATAATATAATATAATATAATATAATATAATATAATATAATATAATAGCACATTTGCCTCACAGCTAGAAGGTCGCTGGTTTGAGCCTCGGCTGTGTGGAGTTTTCCCCCGGATGCTCCAGTTTCCCCCACAAGTCCAAAGACATGTGTTACAGGTGAATTGGGGTAAGCTAAATTGTCCATAGTGTATGTGTGTGTGAATGAGTGTGTATGGGTGTTTCCCAGTGAAGGGTTGCAGCTGGAAGGCCATCCGCTGCTTAAAACAGATGCTGGATAAGTTGGCGGTTCATTCCTCTGTGGCGACCCCAGATTAATAAAGGGACTAAGCCGAAAAGAAATTAATATAATATAATATAATATAATATAATATAATATAATATAATATAATATAATATAATATAATATAACTGATTAATATTAAACACAAATATTATTACTATAAGTATGTTCAGTTTGTCTGTTAATTAAGACATGATGTAATGTTTTCCTTAAATGCTGGCTTGCATGTGAAAGTTGCACCTTTTCAATTAGTATTTTGATATAACACACTTATTTAATCAAGGAGTGGTTGTAATCTTCCCCTAACACAGGCTTGCTGCCGACAGTAGCCATCTCAAGGGAACAGGTGATAATGCCGAGTAATAAGAATTAAGAGCCCACTAATCAGTTGGCCACATGATAAGACTATTAATCTTGCAGAGGGTGCGCTGAGCCTCTGATGTACCAGGTTTAGCCAACAGACTTAAAAAAAAACCCTCCAATGTTTTGATGAAGGGCCAATCAGGGCAACCGTGAAGTAGCTCCCACAAATTAAAGGATGTCAACTGTGGCTTCTGAGAACAGATGAATATTCGATAACTGTCTGTGCGATGATGGAAATGATGTATGAGAAATCACCAATAATTTAAGAGCTGGAATGTCTGCTCACCTTCTAATGGACTAGAAGTGCAATTCCACAGATTTTATGTAATGCTACTTCTGCTAAGTTTACTGTAGCAAATTCAAGGCTTTTAGAAAAAATGACATCATTAGGTCATTTGGATCATTTAGAATTGTAAATAGTTTTAAAACTCACCAAGGATGTTTATTAAAAAAAAATAATAATAAAAAAATTAGCATTTAGAAATGGTATTAAAAATAAATCGGTGTTTTCCATTTGAATATATTTGTAAGAGTCACTTTTTTCTTGAAATGGCAAAGCTGAGTTTTCAGAATTCATTACTTCAGTCTTCAGTTTTACATGATCCTTCAGAAATTATTTAATAAATATTAATTACATTAAAGTGATTTTTCAGGATTTTTGTTTAATTGGAAGTTCAAATGAACAGTATTTGGTTGTTTGTTTATTGTACCACAATAAAATTATTAATTGTTATTTTTAAATAATTAGATGCTTCCTCACTAAAATGCCAAAACAAAAATGAATAAAATCTTTCTGACCTCAAACAGTGTTTTCACTGAGAGATTTATGCATATTCATGGGTTCATCTGTTGGCTGATCAGTAATTCAGTATTACAGCAACAGATTCAATCATATAACATGGCAAAACAAGTTGTAGTCTGATGATGTACGTTTTACCATGTGTAAATATGACAGGTCTAGTTACTTAAATTACTTGAAGAATAAACAATAAAGCTTAACTTACAAGTGATGGGTGATTAATTGAAAAGTAATGAAAATCGACATTCAGAACCTATAATCTGTCTAATTTTTTCATGCAGGACGACTTTTTAAAATTACTTCCCCTATCGCGTGTGGAGTCACGTGACCCTGCTCTGTTAAAGGCTGAGGCTGAATTATTCTTCTGCAGCCACTTTGCAGCCACATCTGATCTCTGATCAAGTAGGACGATGGACCCATTCTAGAGCCTTACTTTGCACTACAAGGACAATGATTGGAAGCTGCGCGAGAGATGGCTTAAGATAGCATATTTTTCATTACATTAAAATTAATATTTACATTAAAATATTTGTTTACAGAAGATGCAAGAAATGCATTGTTTAAAATGTTATTTACATGATATGTAAGAGTTATTTTATTTAGAAGAGATAGACCAAAAGAAGAGATGCACCAAAAGTGCAAGTTATTTATTTTCACCTTTTTATTTAAGAAGTGACTGTTGGTTTTAGGCAATGTGTGTTTTAATTTCAGTTGTTCATCGTTAGTGTTCCGTAAATAATAACAGAAAGTAGATAGTGTGTGTTTCCTTCAATTATTGTAAAATTAAGTAATGCACCCTTCATTCAGAAATTTCTCACTTGTAACATGTGAGCATATTTACTGTCCAAAACCTGTCAGTGAACTATGAGGGCAAATAATAAAATAAATAAATAAAATAATCGTTCATTAATCGTAATCGAGTTTAAAATGTCCAATTAATCGAGATTTTGATTTTAGGCAAAATCACCCAGCCCTAGAATAGCCCCGCTTCCAAATTAGTTGAATTGAATTGCCTACATTACACAGGACACTGAATTTCAATTTAAACTGAACTCCAGGAAACTAGGGATGCACTGAATTATCAGGCGAAAATGGGATTCTCAGTTTTCGACCAAAAGAGGAAAGCGGCAGAAAATATGTACTTATATAGTGGACTTGTTCTTGCTGTTTGCGATAGCGCTAGTGTGCTATCATGGCAGCACCAGTAAACTGATGCCTCTAAAACTATACAAACTTGAACTTCTATAATATGAGTTGAATATTGAGAAAAACGACTTCAAAGCAATGCATATTATTAATCGAAAACTGAGTTTTGATATATTTACAGTAGACAATTTACAAAATATCTTCATGCGACATGGTTTTCTTTACTTAATGATTTTTGTCATAAAAAATGGTAACATTTTAAATGAATGGTCCATTAGTTAATGTTATTTAACGTATTTACTAACATTAACTAAGTATCAATAATTTTGTAATGCATTTATTAATCCTAGTTTAAAGTAACATTAATAGATTAATAGAATCATTAATGAATGCATTATTAAAATCTAAAGTTGTGCTTGTTAACATTAGTCAATGCACCATGAGTTAACGTGAACTAACATCATTTAACTTAAATAACATTAACTAACAATAACAAAGAAGAATAAATACCGTAAAAATGTATTACTAATAGTTTGTTCATGTTAGTAAATACATTAACTAATATTAACTAATTGACCATTCATTTAAAGTGTTACCGAAAATCTATCATTTTGACCCATTCAATGCATTTTTGGACGGCTAAGTGGCTGAGTGGTTAACACTGTCACCTCACAGCAAGAAGGTCGCTGGTTTAAGCCCTGGCTGGTTCAGTTAGCGTTTCTGTGTGGAGTGTGTACATGTTCTCCCCTTGTTTGTGTGGGTTTGCTCTGGCTGCTCCGGTTTCACCCACAGTCCAAAGACATGCGCTATAGGTCAATTAAATAAGCTAAATTGGCCGTATAGTGTATGTGTGAGAATGCGAGAGTGTATGGTGTTTTCCAGAGTTGGGTTGCAGCTGGAAGGGTATCCGCTGTGTAAAACATAAGCTGGATAAGTTGACGGTTCATTCCGCTAGGGTGACCCCTGATAAACAAAGGCACTAAGCCGAAGGACAATGAATGAATGAATGCATTTTTCTCTACTGCCAAAAATATACTTGAACAACATCAGACTGGCTTTGTTGTAATGGGTCACAAATGTAATTATTTCATTGTTTTTATAATAAATCAGTATAATTTGAGTTATTGAGTTAAATTTAAAAAGTATAAAACAATTATAGACTTTGTAGCTGCCTGTTTCTCTGGATTGCGACCTGCTTCAAACGCAGGGGTGTGTACAGCATGAATACAACCGGCCTCTGAGCGAGCTGAGAGAGGATCACGTGAGCTCTGCTGGCATTCTTATTAGCTGTCACTCAAGAAAGTCGCTCTACATTTGCATAAAGTTGAAGCATTCTCAACTTTGTCGTGTCACTCGACACGGCCACCTGATCGCCAACGGTTGCTGTCGCTCACCTAGATGGAGTTTCTGAAAGTCGCTCACTCTCTGTTGAAATTAACGGTTGCTTGTCGATTTGCCGCTGTGAGACGCTGGTGGTGTGAATGAGGCTTAAATTTCTAAATTGTTTGGTTTAAGCCCATAATGTTAATTCTGGCACATTCCTACAAAAAAATGTTTAAAAGTTTTAATTGAACTGACCACACCTAAGAAGAAATGCCGGTATTTTCAACACCCCATCAAAAAAAATTTGTTATTAAGTTAAATTGAATTAAAGAAGAGGGATTTACTAGCTACATTGTTCAAATTCAAAGAAAATCAACACAATATTTTGAGTAAAATGTGAAAAATTTTGATAGTATTTAAAGTTTCAATGATATAGTACAACAGTTTCCATAAATGACTACCAGAACAAGCATAAAACCTATCATACAGTCCTCAGTTCAAGTGCAACTAACCTGTAGATCTTGTATCTTGTGGAAAATCCTTGACGGTTCCTCTCCACAAATTCAGTGTACTCCTGTGAGTGGTGAAATGGGCCCTTGTCAGAAAGAAGCCAGTCCAAGGGTCCTGCAGGGCCTTCTTCAGCTAAACTGGCAGAGCTTGTCAGCCAGTAGCGGAGGCTGAAAGTCAGCAGCAGCAGCTCCCATGGAGCCATGGGGGGAGCAGCACACGGCTTCAGCAGCACAGGCTCTGGTGCAGGACCACACTCCACCACCCAGCACTGAAGATCAGCATGGCTTCGGCCACGCAAACACTCACCTAAACACACACACAGCAGACAGATTCACACAGAAAGGACAAAGATGCATTTGTAAATACTTAGTCACCTTCAGTTCCACTCACTGAATAAATGCTCTTTTCAGTGTGCACACACAGACAGAGAGAGGCAATTAACAGGAAATTCAGTTTCTTTGAGGCCATGTAAACTATTTAGGACTCTGAAGAGATGATGTCAACACAGAGAGGGGGGGGGGGGTACGACGATTCTCAGTAAGAATAATCCACTAATTGTCTGTAAGTGAGAAGTGCAATATATTCACATAAAATGTTCTCTGAATGGTAATGGGTGTTTTAGTACTTCAGAGGAACAAAGTTTCACCAAATTAACATAAAAAAATGTAAGTGAAATAATAAGAACATCCTTTAAAAAAGCTTCCAATTTTAGCATCTGCACTGCATGGGTTTAAATGGCAGAAATTCTCCCTGCTCCTATTTGTCCAAATTATTTGTAACTCTTCACAAGCTTTTCGCAAACCGCATGAAAATAGCACCAGACAGTTTACATGCAGTCACTGTAATTCAGTCCCATGATAAACAGCTGCTATGAGCACATTTTCAACATCTTTTTAGTAGTTAGTTCTCAGCATTGACTTCTTTGAGGCCATGTAAACTATTTAGGACTCTGAAGAGATGTTGTAAACATAGAGAGGGCAGGGCTCGACAGTGCGACCATTTCGCTCGCATTTGCGACTAAAAATAGACGTGTGCGAACTGGAAAATTTATTTAGTCGCACATGTGCAAATTTATTTTAATACGCTTGATTGATGACTTAATTCACTTGGTCAGGATAAAACAACATGTTCCTCACACTGTTAATCAATGTTTTGGTGCATTACGTTGGAAATCTATTGTGACCGTAGCACACGCGGACGCTCTAAACAACAGCACATCTCTACTGGTTTATTTCACTTAAAGCGGTCTTTACATAAGTTGTTTTGTATATGTTGCTAAGCAACACAAGGCACCAAATGGTGGCGAAGCCGCACAGTGTGCCAGGCTTATAGAAAACATTTACAATTAGGTCATGGCATATCGTCCGCATCAAGTATGAGACACAATTCAACACCAGCACTTTCGACACAAGGCTTTACCTGAGTAGCCTGATTCTGTGATCGCGAGAAACTGAAAACACTTCCCCAACAGACTCACGTGTTACGCAGGCCCACAGAGACACGCTGGACACAAAACTACCTGTTCTGACTTTAGTAAGTTAGTAGCTTTGAGAGGAGCGCAAGGACATGCAGACAAAAAAGGCCCTATAGTAAATAGATTGACCAGCACATTATTTAGGGTGACAATACATCCTCTTTTTCCCAGACATGTCCTCTATTTGGGATTTAAAAATGCATTGGGCCGGGATTTCCAAATCTCCTAAAATGTCTGGAATTCTGCTTTTGGTTTTAATATCTGTCGTTAACTGAATGCGTTGTTGCATTACTTTATACGCAAACTTTGGCCAGAGCGACTCAATCTCTCAGCAGCACCAAGCCTACAGCAGAGTGAGAGAGCAGATTTTACCTTTCAGTGATGGACATGACTCTTAGAGTGAAATAGTGGATTTCTTATTTTTAATTTCAACAGTTTTTTTTTTTTACTTAAACACACTTAAAAGAAACAGTGTCATGTAAAAGGTGTTTAATGCAAAACTTTTTAAAAAAATTGTCAGTTATAAAAAAAAAGAAATAATAATAATAATAACAGAATACGAAATAATTCTGTTGCTGAGAGCCATTAAAGTTGAATAAAAAGGATGGTATTACTTAGGGATTGAACTGTGTAATATATTATGCAAAAATAATAAATTCGGGATGTCTTTAATGCATTGTCTATCTTATGAAAACAGAGTTTAAAGTTTAATTTCAATAAAGAGATTAAGTTATACTTGAATCCTTGCATCTTTCTCACTCACTTTACTTTTAGATCATTTTGACAGAATAAAATGTTCTGTCTTGCACAATTTTTTGAAATTTTTTTGAGAAAGCAATTAGAACTTTTGATGTAACCAGTATTAAAACAAATATTGTGAATTATTATAATAATATATCAAATATATTTTATAATAAAATTAATAATGTTTTGTTTGGGACCATTGATACAGCCATAATCTTCAAACACAGATCAAATAGCTCTGGTCATGTGAATGTTTGCTCTAATCATACTGTAATTTTTTGTTAACTTAACAATAACTTAATAATAACTCCCTATTTCTGCTGCCCAGTGTGAAAGATATTTTTTCAGCTTGAAACTGGATCAAAAATTCAACAAGAAGCTGTCTAGGCATGTCCACAACTGAAGACTTGATTCAGATCAGTTTCAAGAGGCCTTCGTTAGAGCAATTTGATCCAGTCCTGCTGTGGACCGCTACCGTCATGCAGCTTAAATTATAAATAATTATTAAATACTATTTAAGCTGTTGTTACAGTAAAATAAAACCTATTGATTTCAAATGAATGAAACTGCTTTGCTATTAAAGATCTCTTCATGTACATTTATTAGGCAAAAACACAATTTATTTTCTACATTTTCACTGTGCTCCTAAAATTCTTTAATGTGCTCCTAAATTTTTTAACTTAGGAGCGCATGTGCTACTCCTGAAAAAAATAAGCGTCAAGCCCTGGAGGGGGAAAAAGTATGACGATTCTCTGTAAGAATAATCTACTAATTGTCTGAGAAGTGCAATATGTTCACATAAAATGTTGTCTGAATGGTAATGGGTGTTTTAGTACTTTAGTGGAACAAAGTATCACCAAATGAACATAAAAAGTAAGTGAAATAATAAGAACATCCTTTGCACATGCTTCCAATTTTAGCATCTGCACTGCTAGGACGAAATGGAAGAAATTCTCCCTGCTCCTATTAGTCCAAATTATTTGTAACTCTCAACAAGCTTTTTGCAAATGCAGCCACTGTAATTCAGTCCCATAATAAACAGCTGCTATGAGCAAATTTTCAACATCTTTTACAGTAGTTAGTTCTCAAAGTCGGTTTCGTTGAGACCACGTAAACTATTTAGGACTCTGAAGAGATGTTGTCAACGTAGAGAGGGGGGAAAAGTATGATGATTCTCTATATTCACATAAAATGTTCTCTGAATGGTAATGGGGGTTTTCAAGAGTTCCCACTTAGATTTACTTGGCATTAATAGCAGGTTTGGCATGCTGTCCCTGGAGAGAACCCTGAACTCGGAGATAATTGAGCCCAAGGCTCCCGTCCGGTCAATAAGCAAATAAGGGGGTTCGAGATCAGATAGGTCTAGAGAGGTCCCCTTAGAAAAGGAAGGAAAAGGAGGAGATGGGGTGGAAGGGGGGATTCTTCCAAAACAAAGATTGGGCAGTAGGGAAAAATCGGTCCATTTATTGTAAGCTTGGATCAATCTGATTGGATTATTACTAATTACAGATCAGCAGCCAGACGTGCTCAATCATATCACATGCTCCTCTCGAAATTAGTTAATGAAACTTCACTTAGTAGAACAAAGTTTTCGCAAACCGCATAAAAACAGCACCAGACAGTTTAAATGCAGCCCCTGTAATTCAGTCCCATGGTAAACAGCTGCCATGAGCACATTTTCAACATCTCTTTCAGTAGTTAGTTCTCAGCGTCTCCTGCAGTCCCACCCCTTGTTCTAACCCTGCTATTATTTCCATATTTCCACCAAGTGCTGTCAATCATTCCTCACAGCCATGACCGAAGCAGATGTTGGAAAAGAGTCTCATTACTGTATTCTGATGACAGTCTGTCAAGTCATGTGTGCCATGTGACCATATGTGTGGGCGACTTACAAAAACCATCATACTTATGTGGAACAGTGTGAGACCAGATGCAAATACAGAGGTAACGTGCAATATAAATGCACCACACTGACTTGTGCATCAGTGCTAAGTATACGCTCTAATTACAGGGATGCCTATATCAAAACAAAAGCGCTTCTGTGTGTACACTTTGATAGATTTATTGCATATTGGATATAGCAATAGGATAGAAACGATACAGCTATTGGTCAGCATAACAGTTCATTACAAACTTTTAAGCTTAACATTTCTAATCATAATCATGAATTGGCCTTTATTCCTATGGGAGTCCTTTCTTGGGTGATTCATCTCCACTTTCATCTCCTGTAGAACTATATAATATACGTAACATGCTGATAAGCACATCCATAACGTAGTGAATACAGCCGAGATCTGGGCTACAATGCATTCTGCTGTGATTACAGCAGATTTAAAGGCACGGCTTTTGCTGCATGACATCTAATTCTTCAACGCAGACATCCGTACTTCTCTATGCATATTGATGAGGAAGCCTCGGTGGAACACAGTAACCACTCAGTAGGGATCCTACAATGCGCTGCACTTCAGCACCACAGTGCACCACAAAAAAAAAGGGCCTTTCAAATGCCGCAATCTTCATGTTTCCATCAGCAATTCTTTTGACTTGCTATTTTTCTGCCTTGAGTAACAAGCGCTTTGCTTTTGTGTAAAATCACTGTTTACATTTCTCCCAAGAGCAAAGCATTGTTATACGCATTCCAGTTTTATGCTCTGGGATAGTAGCTCTGGTTGGCAGGTGGCGATGTGAAAAAAAGTGACGATTAAAAAGCGTGTAATGTAAGTCACAAGGGCAGAGCGAAGCTTTGAGATAAATGATGCTTCTGGCTCTTGCTCACTTCTAAACATAGTTTACTGATTTCAGCTTAGCTCTTTCTAAAAAAGCAAAATACACTCAATTCCGTCAGTCAGCTCGAAGTCGGGTACTTTATTGAAAAGGTTGCGATCTCTTTAACTTGCCAGTCCTTTGAGATAAAACCTGCAACCTTAAAGGTGCTGTATGTAAGTTTTTGACCCTTCATTCATTTTCTTTTCAGCTTAGTCCCTTTTTTTAATCTGGGGTCGCCACAGTGGAATGAACCGCCAATTTATCTAGCATATGTTTTACACAGCGGATGCTCTTCCAGCTGCAACCCATCACTGGAAAACATCCATACACACTCATTCACAAACATACACCACGGACAATTTTAGCTTACCCAATTCACCTGTACCACGTCTTTAACTTGTGGGGGAAACCGGAGCACCTGGAGGAAACTCACGCAAACGCGAGGAGAACATGCAAACTCCACACAGAAAAGCTAGCTGACCCAGCTAAGGCTCGAACCAGCGACCTTCTTGCTGTGAGGTTACAGCGCTACCCACTGCGCCACCATTTTTGACTCTTCTAAAGCATAAAAATACTGCAATATGTTTGCAGATATTTAAGAAACATGCTAAGTAAACATACTTGTTTATCTGAAAAGCAGTGCTGAAGTCAGATGATCTGCTTTGAAAATGTGCTTTCCCTCCCTAAAAAATACCGTAATTTTTTCACTGTGGTGCCTTAAAAAAATGTAAAAATAACAGCCGTTAAATTACAGAAATTTACTGCAAAATAACAGAGGTTAAATTACAGAAATTTACCAGAATTTTAAATTTAAGAAAATTTCTGTCATGTAATGTCTGTTATTTTATGGTAAATCTCTATGATTTAACAGCTGTTATTTTACGGGGGTTTTTTCGGCACACCAGCTGCCGGAAATCATAATTTTTTTTTTTACAGTGTGTCTTTGTTTTAGTTATTTTTAATCTGCCAATTATATTTCAGCACCTTGGGTTGCCTTGGTGGAAAAGGACGTATTCCATTTATTCATTCAGAAAGCCTCTGAAAGCATGCATCCATTGGACAGTACAGTGTTTCCTCTAGGATTTTTTCCAGCTGTGGCAGCAGGCCTTTTACACAGATCTACCAACTACCTATGGCGGAATTTTAATGACAAATGTCGTGAGCGCAGTATTACAAGTCGAGATTGCATTCATGTGATGCGAGCACTCGAATCTCTTTGCTTGCGCTGCGATTTTCTCTGATAGTGCACAAAACTTCTTGCACGCCCCCTCAAATATATGCTCTTAAAGTGCAGATTTTTTTTGTGTACTCTCAAATAAATGCTGCTGAAGTGCAATTTTGTGTGTTTACGTAACAAGTGTGTCTCCAACATTTATTAGATTTGCAAAGAATATTTATGAATGTCTTTGATAGACCTACAGTGCGGCATTAATGCATCCTGAAGTAAAGTGAAACGGAGAGATAAAGTCATTGTATGCAGAACCATAGACCTGTATCTATAACGTATTATTATGAAAACTGTTAATCTTAACTGAAATCTACGCCGTGTTTGCTGGCCTCACGCAACTGTCAGTCAGTCAGTCAGTCAGCATGTCACCTTAAAGAGTTAAACAAATAACACAGAGCACTACTATGATTACAGAATAGATTGTGCTGTTATAATTTACTTACCTTTTAATACATCCATTTAATTTTTAGTGCAATTATAACCCGCTATTAAAAAAACAATGACTGAATGTTTTGAATGAGAAGCAGTTAGTGTAGCTGTGGTGGGATGAATTTTGGTGTGGCGCCCCACCATGAAAGAATGGATGCAGGGATGCAGCAGAAACCATGCAGTAGCAGACTACGAAATGAGACAGATTCAGTTACACATGAGGTTATTAATTACCAAATGATATAAATATTACAAACGTAAACATTAAGTGAGCAGGTTACATTGTAACCGTGTGTCCTAACAAGACGCTATGTGATGAGATTCGCAGTGTTAAGCAATTTGGCTGTTTGTACCAGACGAAACACGACAGAGTTTTAAATACAGCCATTCAGTAGCACAGAATATGAACTCACTCACGAAATGGTAAGGTTTATAATCGAATTAAAACATATTAAACCTCTTCAACATTATTAAATGTACATGCGTGTTTGGTTCTAAAGGTTAATTTCAAATGGTTTATTTAATTTTAAGATCTGAGCTGAACTATCTGCTGGTGCTTTCAGTATATGACAATAAATGTCATGTAAAATGGCATTCAAACTCACATTGTTAGCATTTTGCACATGAGGCACATGAGGTTTACCTGAGGTCATCGTTGTCATAGTTTTCTGTTGTTCACCTGTGAAAAATTTCAGCCGTTTCTAATGTATCGATTTCAGATGTTGGTTAGCACAAAAACTCCTTTTAATATGAAAAATATTTCCTCTATCGGGTGCCGTAGCTTTTATTTAGAACATGGTTTAAATCACTCGCTCCTGTGCTCAATCTGGCAACCTGTCCTTGCGTTTGTTTTGATCCAGGAATGCAGGAGTGCAGGAGTCAAACTTACATACTGCACCTTACAGTCAGCAGTGCAGACTTTTAGCTGTGTGCTGTCTTCATACACCAAACACGTAAACATGTATTTATTGAGGGCACTGCTCATTTCAAAGCAATCTACTGTGATAATCACATTATCTCCCCCACCCAGTCTGGTAACTGGGATTTTGGTTATTATCTGCAGAAATAATATCAGGTATGTGTCATTCCCGGTTTACAGGGACATCATTGGACAGTATCTGTAGTTACAAAAAAACAATACACTTCATCAGATGCTGTTAAACCGATCCACTCTAAAAGAGGAGCCGAGGTATACTTTTATATCACAAATAAAACGTCTAGCCTGAGAGGGAAATGCATTTTCTTTTTTTATCATCAGCCATGGATGCGTAAAAAATACCAATGGTGCCACTTAAATATAATTGAACACCAAGCCAGCTTGAAATATCCTCAGGCTGGTTTAAAATGTCATAAAAATGACAATTCTTCTGGTTCCAACAAACCCGTATGTTGATTAAACCACGCTTTCTGTAAAGATTTTCTAAAACAATATGTGCCAGGAAAGAGCCTGCACAAATAAAACTGACATGACTTGACAACTGTGATGTGTGGAGGCACTGAAACAAAATGGATGTATAAAATGTGTGAGATGAACAGAGAAATAAATGGCGGTGGAGAAAGTGTAAACACACAAATGAGGATAATCAAAAAATGAAATAAGTATCTGCATGAGCCAAATTAAGCAAAGGTCTGGTGGGAGAGATCAAAACATTAGCTAGTTTTCTGGGGGAAACAAGCATAAAAATAATTATTCAGAGGTATGTTGAATTAAAATTTGTTACCACGGTGAAACTCATAAAAAAAGTCTTATAAGTCTTTTATAGAGAGAAAATTATGTGTACAGTTTTGCACAATCATCCTAGCCTTGCTACATGACATGTAATTTTTCATTTAAACTAGATGTTGCTAGAGAATTTGTATCGTAACCTGCAGGGCCTGCAATAGCAATACAAACACTCGTATTGTAATTTGTCATGTAAATGGTGACTATGACAAGGTCCTGTGTATTCACCTAGAGGGACGAATCATTTTAAAACTACAGCCATGGCTAGTAATAAGGGAGAAACAGACTAGACAAATAGCTGTCTGGATGACAAAAAGCCAATCTGTATAAAATGGTATACCATTTTGCTCAAGCACACTGAGTTATTTTCATTAAGCAGCGGTGCAACTGTCATTTTAGATTATGCTTATAATGCGAGTGTGGACAGATTACATTTATTGCAAGAAATAAATAGTGAAATTTCTGTTCTTCTTTTAGATATAGTGAACTGGATATTTGCTTTTTTTTTTGTCTACATCAAGGATGCCCAAACTTTTCTTATGAAGGGCCAAATCTAAGCTTGATTGAGAGCTGTGGGTAGAAAGTAAATATAGCAAACTGTACAGTATATATCTAAGTTGCCATGGGTAATTTCTTAATTTATTTAATTTTATTTATAATAAATATAGATATTATAATATCTATAAATAAATTGAAAAAATTACTTCAACCGTATTTACTAATGCATTCTTATTTTTTGAAAATGTATATTATTTAAAGGAACTTATTACAATGAAACCATGTAAAAAATCCTTTTATAAAACAATGTGGTTCAATGCTGAATACACTAGTCACGTTGAAACTGTATTTGCCTTGATTTGCATGCTGATTTCTCCTGCTTTGACCCCTGTTCGTTAAGTACATTTTTTTTTTAAATCGGATTTATTAACAACATTTAATTGAAACATTTAATTTCACTTTGTTTATTTTGTAGCTCAACAATAACACAAAGAAACAAAAGTTTACATTAAAATAGAATTGAGAATCTGTTAAAAACATTCCCCAATCCTTCCCACTCATTTTCCCTCTAGCAGGCCAAATCAAAGGATACAAAGGGCCAACTTTGGCCTGCTGGCCCGAGTTTGGGGATCTCTGGTCTACAATGAAGATGAATATCTCTGCAATGTTGCTGAAATGGGAATCTTTACATTGAAGTTACTAAAGAAGTAAAGAAAACAAACATATAAATGCACTTTAACTGAGTTATTAAAGATAGAATGATACATTTTGACCAATGATATCATGTTTATTTCCTGCTTGTTGTGGAGATGGTAATTAATTCCAGTGAAATAAATTCACCCGCTGAAATGTGAATTTGACTCCAAACTTTGCTTCAACCCCACAGTAAACAACTGCTTGGTTATGCATCACAGAGGACATTGTGAACCAAATTTTGTTTTCCCAAACCTCACCCAGTTCAACAAGAGAATGCTTTTTCAAAAAGCTTGTCCTGAAGTGAATGTGGCAAATCTAAGTCACAACTACATTTAGATTGCATTTGATTTTAGGTATTTACACTTTCGTCCAAAGTGATAAAGTCATTTGCAGAAGACATCAATCATTGTTACATACACCGTGTTGATGCTTCCCATTGACTTTGAATAGAGAGACGTCAAGCACTGCTGAACTGAACTGTGGGTCAGTTGAGTCGCATTAGATCCATAACAGAAGCTGATTTTTTTTTTAAGCGCCAACGCAAGCACCAGCCAATGAGATTACTCTATGCAAACACTTGTACAGACAGTACAATCACATTTGTGCAATTCCAGAAAATAGTTTAGGGTTGCTCATTTCTGTGATTTTTGCCAGCCGACAACCACCGCTCATTAACCAAATATTAACCATTACTTGTCAGATTAAAAAAATATTAATAATTGATGTGTCTATTTTGACACATTAAATATTGTGTTGTAAAATACTGATTTATTTTAACATGCAAATATATTAACAACATAACATCTTCACGCACATTCAGTGTTTCCAACAGCATAGAAAAACAGAATAAAGTAAATAAAAAGAATAAAATAAATAGTCCTGCCCAAGATGGCAAGATAAATGACACATTTAGACTTGAAATGAAAACACGGACTGAATCCTTTTTTTAAGAACCAACATAGACTGTTTGTCCAATCATTTGTTTTGTTTTTTCTTCCATCAAATAAAACTAGCAGCCTCAGTTTGGTGCAATTATCATTATGCAAAAATCAAGAATATCTTTGAATTTGTCTGATTCAAAGATTATGTAGGCTATTTTAAAATGGATTTATATTAAGAACTATTAATAACTAATTTTCCCAAAGAAAAAAAAGTTGGTTTGTTGGTTGTACACTAAATCATCACAACTATAGCCTATTTGTTGTGTTTGTGAGCGGTGCGGCATCAGTTCGTCTGTTTCAAACTGTGACCAGCAATATTATTTTTTCATTTTGCTTCTTTTGCAAAATATGTCTGTACGCACATGTGGTTGCACGTGTTACCATTCCGTGAGTTAACAAATATGTGTTGCATATTTATGGAGCCAAAAAATAAATAAATAAATAATATATATATTGTATAACTGACACCATTAATCGATTAAAAACGCACCCTTATGGTTAACAGTAAATCGGTTATTCTGTCAAAATTGAAGTATATCATAGTTGGTAAAAATCACTCAGTACTTTATGATCAATGTTTATATACAACTACTATTCTGTACCTTTTTGTGGTGCAGTTCAAGCTGGATGTGATTGGCTGTCTATCTATAACTATAACTATCATGTCCATATGAGCTTCAGACATGCCCTTTGTGAGAACATGGCATTAGTGTAGGAAAATGGCAACACCATAAACACAACATCTACAAAGCTTAGAAAATACACACTTGTAAGATTAAATCTTCACACCTTCTGAGAAAATCAACTACATTTACATTAACTAACTACTACATTTACATAATAAGTCAGCACCGGAGCCTTGATTTATATTTTGACCTTGCATTTTTCAGTTGAAGCCTTTGTGTTTTTCTTTTGTAGAATGTATGATTATGCAACAAATGCTGATGACTGATTTAATCTTTGTAGACAATAAACCCAAAGCTTTGCTTTTAACAAAAAGATATTTTCCCTGAAAACACTGAACATTCAATTTCCAACTGCAAGCACATAATCGGCCCTTTTTAACATCTCCAGGCACAGAAATTTAACTTACAGAAAAAGAACCAAGCTTAAAAACCAAGCTCAAAGTGAATTATTACTCAAGTAGTTTTGAAAGGTTGAGATGATGAGATTTGGGAGCTCTCAAGCTTGAGTTCTGAATGGCATCCGAGTCAACCATGTTCAGAGGATAGACTCAAGTGAGCTCTTTGGACTCAGGGCATCTGTTCTGTTCTTTCATTTACAACCTGCGCAATTGCAATGCGTTTTGGCAGTCTCTGCTGGAAGCATGCAAATGAAGCTATGTTCTGTGAGATATTTCTGCCTCTAAACCTGGGTCCGCGGGGTGGATGGAGGGTTGTCTAACTGTTTGTAAAAGTGTGCATCTTGAGTGAGAGTTGATTACAGGGTTGTATTACAGCTTCTACAGTAGGAATCCACTATTTGTAATTCTGGTTCTTCCAGGCTTGACTTCAAGTCATTCCTGAAACCTCCTTCAAAGTCTGCAACAGGAACCAATAAACCTCACATCCTCCGCTCTCCGCTGACTAATGAGCTTTTACTCTTAATTAGCTATGTTATTCACCAAACCATGACAATCATTGGTGCCTTTCATTGAGTGCCTGAGGGTAAAAAGGTTTCTTAGTGAAATAATGTGGCTGGAAGTCATAATTATTTATCCGTGTTTCGTTTGAGAACAAAAGGATGTGTACAAAGAGATTTGCAGTGTGTAATGTATCAAAGAGAATATCCCAGCAGATGCAGTAAAAGAAATATGAAATACAAGCTTATATCAGTGGATGGAAAGGAATGACAACCATTGTGTTGAGTGTTAAATGCAAATCAAATATTCTCTCTAATCTTGCTGTCACTTTGAGAAATGGACCTCTAGGAGCAGACAAGCCATGAAACTAATAATTGTCAGATTCTAAACGAAATACAGAGCATCAGACAAAATAATATCAATTTGTAGTGAATGCAGAGGTTTGTTTAGCATGCTGCAGATACACATACATCTGACCTTGTTTGTCCATGTGCAAAAAAAAAAAAAGAAATACAGGTCCATAAATGACAACCTTATAAATACGCTTGCTCAGAGCATTACTCAAAAAGACAACAAATGACCCAAAGTATAGTGGGAAAAGCAAATAAAGAGATAACACACACACACACACACACACACACACACACACACACACAAAACGAACAAATGTATTTTTGTTTGCTCACCAACACTCTGACAGCCACATTTAATATAACATGTCCCTGAGAGCATAATGTCTCTATGGACATGGCACACATTTTAATATGAGGGTTTGAAAACACTCAGCTCATGTCTCTAGGGTGCAATCATTGGTATTTTTTTATTAATTGTAAACCAAATCTTTATTACTAAAGCCTTTGATCGTTGAGGAGGCATGAACAACAAGGTAGCTTCTCTTTTGATCATGAGTACAATAATTTGTTTAGATGATCCTAGATTAAAAGGCTGTAACTTATGGTTTTGATGAGTCAAGCGATTTAAATAGCTATTGCTATTCGGGTCAGGACATGTATGCAGAGAGTAAAGGTTTATAGAAAAATCAGTTAACCATGACTATTAAACAGAGGGGTGCATTCCATTAAAATGTCTGTTGGTGCGGATAAAACACAACAAAGAATTGATTACAGGTTAGAATTAGACCTCACAGTAATAGCGAGCAGAGCCAGTGGTAATGTACAAGATGCTGAATTAATTGCTGCTTTAATTATTGCCTTTTTGATCGTAAAGTTCTCACTTTTACATTTTTATTTGGCCACATATCAGTGAAAGGCTCAGCGCGATACTAGGGGAAAAGCAGCAATTAATCTCGGAAAACAAACTATGGAGGGGTTTTTTTTTTGTTTAATCCAGCCTGCCAGACAAAGAGTCTCCTCTTCAAACAAATGCCATTAAGAAAATGTTACATTACATATACATTTAAAGCCACAAGTTAAGTACAACATTTATATAAATATATATAAATAAATTGAATGATCCTGCATAAACTTGCCATCTTCTTGAGATTTCACACCATGTCCTAAGCATTCAGCTGCAAAATGTCCACACTGAAAGTGAAAATGTGGTTCAGTAACAGACAATTTTAATAGAGTGTAACAGTGTCGGTCCTTTTATTCAGAAAGGCTAGATTTGAAAGTATTTTTCCTGTTCATTTTTCCCCAAAGGGCTTATAAGCTATAAACCAAATCAACTAGCAAAATTAGACATGCTGATTTGAAGCAAAGCAAAAGACGGTGTGCTTTAAAATTTAAAACACTAGAGAAATGTGAATAGAAATATTAAACTATTCTGTTAAGGTTGTAGGTTGTATAAAATACTCGACTCCATCTATAAAAAGCCCTAAACTAAACCACCGGCAACATAACAAATTTTGATTTGATGCAGATAATATTACAATTAGGGTAGGTAAGGACAAGCAGGAGGCAGATCCAAACGCAGTATCAAAAAAATAAAATAAAAACAATTATCAAACAGAAACAAACAAAGCAATTAGAAAGAAAACAGCTTAAATATTCAAAGACTAATTAATAAGAGGTGGAGATAATTCTAAATCAAAACTAACAAGATGATGAGAGGGTGGTCACAATGAATAAAGTAACAAACAGCTAAATATAAGAAGATATGAACACAGAAACCTAAAGATAAATAAACATATACCAGAAGTGGATGCACTGTAAGAGTACAAGACAGGGTGTTTTTGCATTAAAAAATTAGGGAAAATATAGAAAAATATTTACTGATCAAAATGGCGAACACTTGCAGATTACTCCCAGTTAATAGAGTTAACCTGGCAGCTGGTGGTACATTCCTGAAAATCCCTATTTAACTGCCTAACTTGCCTGTTTTCACTGACTTTGCAAGATGATGAGTCATTCTAAAATGACTGAAACCCTCTGACAGCGGTCCAAATGAAGGCCAAAGGAGTGACCCTTTCAGTCACAGCAAGAGAAGTCAGTCATTTCAAATCCATGATTTTAAAATATCGCATCTGTCACTAACTCATTAAAGTCTGGCAAAGAGGCCATTCACCGAAGACAAATGCACAAGAGGATAGGATGATCTTGGGAATCTCAGTGGACAGTGGTTTCAACACTGCAGAAAGATTTGCTCTCCAGTTCAGCTCTGAACAGTGTAAGGACTAAGGACTACAATGCCTCAGTGTTTAAGAGAATTTGGACTGAAAGCCTACTCTGCAGTGACCAAACCTCTCATCAGCAGAAAGAATCAAAAGACTAGACTAACCATGGCTGGGGAGCATGTTCTGTGGACTGAAAAATGATTCAAAGTTTGCTCAAAAGCAAGTTTAATTTGGACTTAGTTGAACTTAAAAAAATAAAAAACAGTTAAAAACAGTTAAAAACAGTTTTGTGGTGAACAATTCATCTCTGCATGTCATAAAAAAAGTAATTTGCTCATGTAATCAAATATTTAAATCTGAAAATGCACTTCCTGTTTGTTTTCAGCTAAATTGTCAGATTATGTCTGTCTGAAATATTGGGCATGGCTAACATACTTAACCCATGCCTGTCAACAATGGGATGTGAAAATAAGGGATAACCCTTATCTATTTATCAATATGGAGCGCGTCTAACAGTCACACACTGCTTACATGAACTGTCTTGAGGATTGAATAGGAAGGGCGAAGGTGCCTGTAATGGAAAGGAAGGAAATGCCGACATTTTTATATTTATTTCAAAGTGTTTTCATGCCTAAATAAAATGAAAGCACAGAACAAATTCACGTTTAAGAGCTAGAGGCATCCCCTGGTGGTTTCGCGGTATGGGTTATGTATAGGGAGGATTGGCTCTTTAATGTTTATCGCATTACTGAAAATACAGGAAAATACCTTTACGAGATGATAGCGAGATAGAATTGTAAAATACGGGGGAATCCCGGGAAAAACAGGAGGGTTGACAGGTATGACTTAACCCTCAAACTGTCAGTTTTGACTGTGCTATGACAACAAACAAAAATGGTGAGGAGGTGTCTGTTAGCTTGTAATAACTCTCCTGGAACCCTTTTCCCGATCTTTTTGAATGAAATGCCAACTTTAATAATACATCTAATCAGCTTGCAGTAGAAAAAACAAGCCATGCCCACTGTTTGCTCATTTAATATTCCATTTCTCTGAGAACTCATCATAATATGAAAGAAAAAAAAAAACAGTTGCAGTTTCTGGTTCATGCGAACTTTAATAAACAGTATTGTGAGCTGGTTTTACCTTTGGTGTCATTTGTACTTGGATTTAAACCTGTTTTGATATATATTTTAATGTAAATCACTTTGTGACTTGTCTGTGGAAGGTGTTATATAAATACATTTTGATATACTTTTAATTTGTTTGTCACTAGTATACATTTAGAGAGCATAGGTAGACAGACTTGATTACTCAACTCATTCACTGTGCTTCATGGTAATGTGAGGATCTAAATATCTCTTTATGTGCATTGCTCTTTGTCTGGTGGGATTTTCCTAATGTAACATACAGACGTTGACAGCGAAGATGAGAATCCACATGAAGTTTATTTAAAGAGAAGTTGTGTAGGCAATGGTCAAAACAGGGGCAAACAGTAGCATAAAGATAATCCAATAAGCGTAGTTGAAATACAGGCAAATGGTCAGGCTAGGTGGCAAAGAATCAAAAGGAAAACAGATGAAGATCAAAAGACGGCAAGACAAACGGGAAATGCTTTGTAATGTTCGCTGGGCAAAAACAAGACGCCAAGTTTGTGTGAGTGTGAGCAGTATATACAGTTTATGTAATCAGTCTTTGATCAGCTCCCAGCTGTATATTGCCAGTGCCCTAGTAAATGCTTTGAGTTATGGTTTACTTTATATGTAATGTATTAATTAAGAGTGGTAATCCCAGACTAAAGATGATGTTTTCTATGTACAACAGAATCAACGCTTGCGAAAGCAATGCAATTTAATCGAAATCATTCGAAAATTGCGCTGAAAACATACTGTTGACGCTGACACGCTGCTCTTGCTCTCGGTGTGAATCCCCGTCGTTTACTCACTGTTAATAAATAGTGAAACCAGCGTAACAGCCATTAATGCAGAGATGATAATGTCTTATTTTGACAAAACATGGCTCCTGCAGGATTTTTTTTATTTTATTTTGTATGAAGCAGAAAGGTGAGATGACGAGTCAGGCAGGTCTCAGACAAAAGATAATTCTTATATATATATATATATATATATATATATATATATATATATATATATATATATATATATATATATATATATAGTTTTTTTTTTTTTAATTAGTGTTCTGTAGAATTGTCATATGAAATTAATATTCATGCAAAATATTTCTTAGAAGATCTTAGCTTATCACTCCAGTTGTGCCTTTACATTGGATTGATTTCTGTTATTTAATTACAATAGTAATTATATAATAATAATGATACTTTTGTACTACTACTGATACTAATATATACAGTTGAAGTCAGAATTATTAGCCCCCCTCAATTATTAGCCCGCCTGTTTATTTTTTCCCCAATTTCTGTTTAACGGAGAGACGAGTTTTTCAACAAATTTCTAAACATAATAGTTTTAATAACTCATTTCTAATAACTGAATTATTTTATCTTTGCTATGATGACAGTAAATAATATTTTACTAGATATTTTTCAAGACGCTTTTATACAGCTTAAAGTGACATTTAAAGGCTTAGCTTGGTTAATTAGGTTAACTAGGCAAGTTATTGTATGATGATGGTTTGTTCTGTAGACTATCGAAAAAAAAAATTAGCTTAAAGGGGCTAATAATTTTGACCTTAAAATGGTTCATAAAAAAATGAAAACTGCTTTTATTCTAATCGAAATAAAAAAAAATAAGACTTTCTCCAGAAGAAAAAATATTATCAGACATACTGTGAAAATCTCCTTACTCTGTTAAACATAATTTGGGCAATATTTAAAAAAGAAAAAAAAAATTCAAAGGGGGACTAATAATTCTGACTTCAACTGTATATGTTTTGTTGTTTTTGTTGGGGGGTCCGTGCCCCAGTAGAGCTTTACGTATAGCAACAACCCTGACAATTATCCTTTGGATATCCCCCCAAACAAATGACTGTTGGACTTTATTCATATTTCAGGATTTGGGGCAAATAACATTTCAAAACGGACATTGTGGTAGAAGAAAGAAAAAAATATTAACAAAATGTCCTGTTACTTGAAGCTTACCACTGATAAAACCACATTTCTGATTCTTTATAATGTCACTGCTGGTTAAGACACAATGTGACATTGAGGTTTAAAAAGACACATAGTTTTGTAAAAATCAAATACATTTTATGTGTCAAGGAATTGACAATGACACCTGAAACCTTTTAGCAGCATTGCTTTTATGTATACGTCTTATTGCTTGTCATTTCACACACGCATCAAGGTTTTTGTTTGCCTAGTTGAAAGGTGTCATGTCACATCTTTACCTTCTTTTCAACCGCATACTCCCAAGGGTCTCTTTGTTTTCATGCTCTAATCAAGGAGCCAATGTTCATGCGCCTGTCTTTTCACACGTTTGTCTCACAGAAACCTCAGCATCAGGATGGATTCGGTGATCCGGCTCATTATCATAAAATAATGGGCTACGGCTCACCATCATAAAGCTTCGCTCCTGCTCGGGCCTGTCTGCTTGCAGCATGTTCAGCCAATCAGTCGTCGCTGTGAAATTTCTGATGTGCTGGAATTGCTGCAGAAGGGCCTTCACGCATGACTCATTCATTAATTTGAGGACTTGTTAGGGAGCCACTTTACCTGCAGACAGCCATTTGAAGAAAAAAAGGCCCCATTGAGGCATATTCACAGGACTAGGAAAGGTGTTTTGCCGACTCTCTCGGGCTCTCATCCATAGCTTTATCGCACATCAATATAGGATGAATAAGCCATTGAGCTAGAACCCTACTGGATGCTGATGTTTGCGCGTATTTGTGTAATTGTCTGTGTGTGCCTGCGCTAAAAGGTCTTTTTTGTCTTTTATGTGTCCGCCAAAAGCTCTAAATGGTGTTTTTGGAAAATGCCGAAAACTGTGCAGCAGATAGCGATGATGAGAGACAGCTGGGTAACAAAGGCACACACACACACACACACACACACACACACACACACACTCACACGCACACGCACAGTTAGACCCTTCACATGAGGAAATGTGGATGCAGCATTCAGATTGTCAGTGTTGGGGTGCCAAAGACATCCTGTGCAGGGCTAACAGCAGTCACACAGTGAGTAAGCTTCCACAGTTACTTACACTTTAGGTTTGTGTGGCACTATGAATCCAAATAAGAAATGCAATTTCCAAGGTCTGCTGTCTGACTAGGCATGGGCCAGTATAATATTCTAACGGTATGATAACCTTGGATAAAAATATCACGATTTCACTGTATTGTGATTACTGCTCTAACTTGTTCTTTTTAAATGTCTGGGTAAAAAAAAAACACTTTTTCCGATATAAACACAATGACTGTGTGCGAAATTGCATACTTCCATACTAGTACACAAAAAACGCTATGCGAGCTAAGTAGTATCTCCAATTTCAAAGTATCTGAAAAACAGTATGCGAGAAGTACCTGTATGACCTACTACTTACAGCGAGATTCTGAAGTGCGCATGCGATGGACGCTGCGCTATACCCCATGAAGCATCGTGAGAGAATTTATGAATGGGTGTGAAGCAGGTGTGTCCTGTGATCATAATAAATGGTGGATGTAGTACATCCGAGCTCCATTCATACTACTCACATTCATACTGTATAAAACATACTTTTCTATTGGTCGAGTAGTACGTTCAAGTGATGGATGGTGGGTTAGGGGCTAGTGGCACGTTTGCCGCCCTTACTATTATGGCGCCCTAGGCGGCCGTCTAGGTCGCCTCTATGGATGCGCCGGCTCTGAATTTACTATGATCTTCTATGTGAAGCTGCTTTGAACCAATCTACATTGTAAAAGCGCTATACAAATAAAGATGAATTGAAAAAAAAATTAAATAGGCCATTTTGGACGCAGCCAATATATTTTATTTTGAGAAACATTTTAAATATTTTGCAACAGTAAACATGCCAGGCTAAATAATTCAAATGAATCATTGGTTTCTGCTGTCTTCATTAGTTTCAAAAACATTTATCTACAATTTAAAATGGCAGCTTTGGATATCTTTTTTGCTAGAGATACTAAAAAAAAGCAATCTTACATATACCGTAGGAACTAGTTTTGGTGGTTTTAAAACCTTGACTTTTCTAAAGCGCGATATACCTTAAAAAGAGTTACCGTCCCAGATACAAAAACACATATGCAATTCCCTTTGGTGCCACTAGTGGCACTGCAAGTAAATAAACATGCTAATGTCACTACTAATAAATCAAATAATCTAATATTTTTATCTTTTATAATTTTGTTCATAAATATACAATGTCTAAAATGAACAACCTGTCATCATTTCTGTGAAACATGAGTTATATGGAAGTTTGTACAGTAAAGAAAGCCATTGGAAGTACACAAGGTTAAGTACATATTAACTATTTATTTATTTTTTATTGATTGATTGATTGATTGGTTGGTTGGTAGATTGATTGATTAATTGATTGATTGATTGACTGATTGACTGACTGACTGACTGACTGACTGACTGACTGATTGATTGATTGATTGATTGGTGAACTATGCATTTAAAAGCAGGGGCAGTGCATGTTTTCTATGCTGACTCTATCAGAAAGACCCATTACAGCATGTCAATTGTGGATAAAGAAGAATAATGTAATAGAGTTGTACTAAAATCATTTGCTTTTTCTGTGCTCGCCCCATTGGCCAGAGACAGATGAGTACTGGCATAGTGGCTCAAACTATATTGTACACTACAAAACAGTGTATCCATCTCAGTGATGTCATACATAGAGATGATTTTGTTTCTCTGTGGTTCTGGTTATTTCTATAATTAAATGTCTTTTAGTTTTAAAGTAATTGCAAGTAAGCTACAAGCTATTTTGATAACAGATGGTAGGGATGATGTCGTGACACCAATTAAAGCAATGTATTTGCAGCTGATTGACAAGGCAGCAAAGTTTATGTCTCTTTTCTGTAAACCTACAGCTGTGTAGACTATAGTACCTGTGATATTAGAATCCCGCATTGTGATTACTAACAGTCTGCGAAAAAGGATCATGAGTATTTAATTCATCACTAGCAATTACATTCAGGGCTCATTGTTAAAAAGATAAATTATTAGTATTAGTATAACCCTCAAAATCTGTCATTTGTATCAGGTCAAATACAATCAATCAACCAATACAATGAAATAAATGACTGAATATATGAACAAATTAATATATTTAATTAATTAATTAATTAATTACTTAGTTTACCTTTTAAAACCAGACTAATTTACAGAAACATACAACATGTCATTTTAAAACTTGTTGTCACAAAATAAATATTGTATATTGGCATTGTATTGTTTATATCATTTTATGCTTACATTTGACAATAATAATACTAAGTGCTTAAAACATAAGCAATCTTAATTAGTTTTGCCACTGAAATATATTCTCTTGTTTTAAAAGGACATGCTCAACGAATTCTGAATAAGAGCAATATTTCTACAGTAATGCAGAAATATCAACGTGCGAGTGTGTGTGTGTGTGTGTGGTTGTGCGCGCGCGCGTGTGTGTGTATCAAGCACCACATGGCATGCATAAATACATGAACAGTCTTGAGGCATTACAGCAATAACTCGTGTGTGGATCTCTGTAGTCTTGATGAGCTGCTGTATGCACATCCTTCAAAACAACGATATGAGAGATTGCATTTGTTCAAAGTTGTCCTGCTGCCGCAAGAGGCAACGATCCTCTTCGCAGACAGTACCTAGCTATAGTATACTGACAACAATTTTAAACACGGTCGGATTGAAAATGCAACTCACCATAACGCTCCTCAGTGGTGAAACTTCATCCGTTCACGTCCCATTCTGCGTTGAATCAGTTTTTATTATTATTGTTTGTTACATCACCGTAAAAACCCACGGAAGTAACGAAAACTGTTTGGCGTACAGACAAAATGGACGAAAGGTCGTTTGGGCAGCACCTAAATATTTAAACTGGTGCTACTTCACTATAGTCCAACTTCGGTGACAAATCTCCCCCATCGTACAGCGAAGGTAAGGTTATCCCTGTAAAGCTCTGAATTATTCCTTGAAGATGAAATAACCGCGTTTAGTCAAATAATGTCGATTATAAATCCACTAGACAGTTAGAAACAGATCGCGCTATTCAGTTAACGCGCGCGCCTCAATTTAACATCCGCCAACGGACTGCGACACTCAAGCTTCTCAGTCTCAGTTGGAAGTGCCTGTGGATATTCCTCTATAAAGTCAGTCCCATCACACAGCTCTGCTTGACCCTCCTCTTCTGCATCTCTTTCCGTGTGTGTGTGTGTGTGTGTGTGTGTGTGAGAGAGAGAGACAGAGAGAGAGAGAGAGACAAATTTCAATGGATAGACGCTGGCAGACGCGAGCGCGCGCCCTCTCTCACACAAGTCACATGTTTAAAACACAAGTAGCCCTCTGTAATGGCTTTTCGGAGGATATGCATAAAACTCAGGACGAGGTTGGAATGATAAGCAGGCTATGTAACAAAATCTAGAGGTCCCTGTAAGTCTTACCTTTTTTTTTTCGTATATTTTTCGAGAAAGTTTTAAATACTTTGCTACGACTAATGCAAAAGTTCTGCTCATGTGCGCTGGATCGACAGGTTGTAACCCCATATCTGTTGGTGGAAATGTACCTCTTTACATTTGATGAATTTTTAATAGCATAGAAAAAATTATAACAGTTACTGGTATAGGCTAAATACAGTGAGTTATCATTTGTAAACATCAGTTATCTAAATTAAAAGCTATGAAAAATATTTAAACTTAATGTAATTCTACAGCAGTTAATGTTAATTCCAGCATATTTGTTATTTTTTACAAGTCACAAATGTTAAAAACACTGTATTGCTGGTTAGTGGTATTTTATGCATAATTGTGAAACGTTTACAAATTCCTACTGAATAATTAACCCGAATTATTTTATTAATTAATTATAAGATTTGTTTCAACACATTTCTAAACATAATAGTTTTAATAACACATTTCTAATAACTGAATTATTTTATCTTTGCCATGATGACAGTAAATAATATCTTACTAGATATTTTTCAAAACACTTCTATACAGCTTAAAGTGACATTTAAAGGCTTACTAGGCAGTTTAGGGTAATTGGGCAAGTTATTGTATAACGATGGTTTGTTCTGTAGACTGTCGAGAAAAAAAATATGTAGCTTAAAGGGGCTTATAATTTTGACTTAAAAAATTAAAAACAGCTTTTATTCTAGCTGAAATAAAACTTTATTCTAGCTGAAATAAAACAAATAAGACTTTCTCCAGAAGAAAAAAATCTTATCAGACATACTGTGGAAATTTCCTTGCTCTGTTCAACATCATTTGGGAAATATTTGAAAAAGAAAAAGGAAAAAGGGGGCTAATAATTCTGCCTTCAACTGTATGTTCATTTTGATGTTAAATGTTGTAGTTTACTGGTAAGAAGTGACATCTGTTTTTGGCATTGCTATTATAATAATGTGACATCATATAGATATTATGAGATGACATTTTGCTGAGTGTTTATTTGATTGTTATTAGTCATGAGATCATATAAAGTAATATAATAGCAAGTTTAAACTGTTATACACATTTACTAAAAAATTGTTCAATAGTGCAATCTATATGTTAAAGAAGGAATTTATTAGAATAACTGTTGATACTCATTTCAAAAGAACAGTGCAGTTTTGTGCACATAAAATATGATCAGTTTAACATTACATAATTGAAATACCATGTTGTATGAAACATTAATATAAAGGATAGAAAAAGTTACTTTTTAATATGATAATTATATATACTATCTATTAAACTAAACATCAACAATTACTCATTGTATACGGTAAGTACACTGTGATTACTAAATTAAATATTTATCCATAGCAAATAAGTATGCCTTGCTTTTTACTTATTTATATTTAAATGCATTCCATCCTAATCTACTGTAAAACTATTTTACTGTAACACTTATTAAATAGGCTGACTATAAAAAATTCATCATCAATATTTTACATATGGTAAAACTCATTCAATTAGATTTTTTTCTTTAGCATTCTTTAGCATTTAGCATTACTTTAACATAACTTTTTAAACTTTACTGAAATGTGAGCAGCATGTGTGGGTTCTGAAGTGTCCATCTCTGGCCCTGAGACCCTGTATATCTGTGAGGTTGGAGTGATTCAGACCACAGTGGCAGATAATAATAATCATACCTCTTATTTCAGTGTGTTGCATCAATGTCCACATTTTACTATCAGAATAAATCAGATAAAGACAAGAGACATTTAACCAGCTGGAGTTCAGTACAGAGAGTCTTTGATCTGCAGCTGATAGAATCAGGATAGATCAGAACAGGAATACATTATTTTTCATTGGTGTTAAAGAATTGGTTAAACCCAGTTCTGGCTCTCTAACAACGGATGAATGCACTACAAATCCATTACAGAGGTTGGCAAACTGAAATTGTTTGTCTTCTGGCAATCTGCTGGAACACGCACCAGTCCTGTGTGTGTGTTATATCAGGGAACTGATTGTGATGGATTAGATGGGCATTGTCCAGAGTGGACATTCTGTGAACGCAACACTGCACTGGAACTGTCCGTGGTGCTGAACTGCTACAGAGCCATTGAGTTGCACACTATATTGTATGTAGGAGTATCAGACTAGATAGTTAACCAAAAGTAATACTGCTATTTTCACAGTCATTGATTATGCATGTACCGTACATAAAGACGTGTGGATTTCAAGGATTAGAGTCATAGCTCTTGGGAAGGCATGTAACAGATGGCAAGTAGTATGTCTGCCAATTCATCACTTGCAGGCCAAACTCTTAGTGGTGTTTCTTACATTTTCAAGTGTAATCAAGTGCAAATGCTTTCTCAAAAATGTTTGAAGTAAAGTACCAACTATGATCTGTCCTAATATACAAATTAATGTAAGTAGTGTCATGAGTGGTTAAAAAATGTTGGCTTGGCTGAGTCTAGAAATGCACTTATGTTTGTTGGCAGATTAAAAAGAAATTTAAACTAAGGTGACATTATTTTAATGATCTCTAGTTCAGACATTATGTTGGATATAAGTAACTTTGCAATCGCATGTCATTAGAGGATTAGACTGTCTATTTAATATCTTCAATGCTCGAACATATTTGATGTTCCTGTGACAGTCATTTTACTGACTAAATGATTTTGCAGTACATGTTACTTAATTACAATAACCCAACTCTAATCTAACAGTCTACTGTCTACTAGGGCTGTGCAATTTGGGGAAAATATCTAATTGTGATTTTTTTTTTTTTTATTGCGATTTCGATTTGACTTGGGATTTAATTTTGTAGTCAAGCTTCAGCTCAATTTTATAAGTTGTTTACATTTTAAGACTTTTTATTTAAAAAATATTTTTAAATAACAAACATATATGTGTATATGTGCCACATATACTGTTTGCTATGGAATGCAAAAACTTTGAAGCTCAATATCTCAAAATCATTCAGAAAGCAGAAAGAACCTTATAATTCCAAGGTGACAATATATTACCTTACTTAAACATTTATTCAAATGTATATCTCAATATTTAGAAATTAATTACTCTTTTTTTTTTCTAGAGCAAGCAGTAAACACAAATAAACTGACTTTACCTTTCTGTAAACAAGTTGAACTCAAATTAGAGAGATAGTGTAGCTTATCATTAAAAAAATAATAATAATTATAAAAACACAGAACACTCAGCAAACTAACATGGCTGAAACAACTCTGAAATTGTATTTTGCTGTTGCTTGCTACTACATTGAGTGTCACTGGCAATACTTTTAGTTGACTTTTTAGCAAGACACTCCTCATATAGTCGCCTGTGGTGCTTTTTTAGGTGCTGGTTGTTGTATTACCTCATGCTGTAGCAACAATTCTACGACAGGTCTTACAAATGAACTGTTTTTGTTTAGTGTCTGTGACTTTAAAACCAAAATATTCCCATATTACTGATGTCGTTTTTCTTTGTTAATAATTAGTCTATTAATGCTTCTGAAGTGGCAAATGCCATCATCCCACTCGTCCGTGCTTTCCTGTTTGTTTGTGTTTTTTTTGATTATTATTATTATATATTTTTTTTTTGGTAGGCGTTCCGCATAGTTTCGTTGCACAATTCTGATTGGGCAGAACAAAAGTGTGCTCACTCAATTGGCTAGTAAGACTATGACACACAGACAGCAGTCACGCATCCGTTCTGGGCAGGGAAAATTAAATAATAATATATATTTCATATTGCAGCCTCTTGCGATTAGCTAATCGCAATGTTTCCAATTGTGATTGCGATTCGATTTCGATTATTCACACAGCCCAACTGTACCTACTAACACTCTGATGAAAGTTAGTTGGTACTGTACTTGAAAAGTTACTTATATAATTTAAAGGATGTCTAAACACGTTGTTTTTGCTGAGAAAATCTAAATAATTTAGGCCTGCTTTATAATCAAACTATCATAACAGTGCATAATTTTAATTACCCCATCTGTCAAAATTAATCCAAAGATTTGGCTTTTATATATATATATATATAATAATATATATATATATATATAATAATATATATATATAATCAAAAATAGTACATATTATAGTATGACTGGCTCAACCTCACGATAAGGTCAGAGAAACTTAGTTCACTTTACAGTTGTACAATTGTAAGCCGTAAACACAAAAGACAGCCGTGGCATCGCATCTTAAAAGCAAATTATTTGAGGCTCTCTCATTGAACCCATTGGGTTTTTTTGCTTAATCAAATCATCTGTTTTCTTGCCTACAGCACCATATTTTAACATGGTCTAAGGATCCTATCAGTTCTTAAGCTTTTAGTCCCTGCTGAGCACAGTTGGAGACTAAGATTATCTCTGACTGAGTTGGAAAACTTTATTTGGCGATGAAGTCTAATGCGCTCAGATTTTGATGTAATTTGACCTTGGCCTTCCTCAATATCCTGTAGTGAATATAGAGGACAGTTGATTCAGATAACTCCATTCCGTGAGCTAGTGAAATGAATTTAGCTCTGTCGGACTAAGCGCTGTTTCACCCCAGGTCTGTTCCTTCCAGGATTTCACGTTCCAGAATATCACCATCTGGAGCTGCTTTGTGCTTTACATTTATGCAGGTAGAGTTATTCTGAACCCTCTCAGCTGATGAGAAACACACAATATCTCCCACTGATTAGCACAAACTATTTATTTTATGTAGACGTGTGCATACTACTGAATATTGAAACGAAAAACATTCTAGTCAATATGATACCACAAGGTGAATTACAGCGCAGTCTTATTTGCTCCTTTCACTGCAGAAGCGTTTATTATTTATTATTTATTTTTTTTACTATTACAAGTCTCCCTACTTTTTTGTACTCATGCTGTTTTTATTATTACCTCTAAGGGGATGTTACTATTGATTTTGGCATTGAGTTGCCCTTGCTGAGAAAAATCTGCAGACACTTTGGTTGTAAAGATTTTTTTGCCCCATTCTTTCACATAAAAGCTCATCTCCTTGTACAGTGACTTACTGCTTTTCAGACCCCTGCGCATGACTGTAAAATGTCCCCATGGATGTGTGGTCAATATAGTAAAGATGTGATATAATGAAATTCATAAAGGTTTTGACGCAGGTAAAATCTCCAATATATTAACCTCATCATTCAGTGATGTGTCAAGTAATTCCACTGTACAGTGCACTCAATGGCCACTTTATGTGGTTACCTTTCTAGTACCAGGTTGGACTCCATATTTCTTTGTGATTTAACAAGACACTGGAAACATTCCTCTAAGATTTTTGGTTCATATGGACATGATAGCATGAATCCACGAACACACATTCCTTTCTTCTGCACCTTCAATTGTGCTCAATTAGATTCAGAACTGCTGACTGTGGAGGTCATTTGAGTATAGAGAAGTCAGTGACTACGTTTACATTGACATCAGTAATCGAATTATTTGCATAATCTGAATAAGACAATAACATCATTAAGGTGTTTACATGAGTTGCGTTTTGAATGTTCCTTTCATAATCCTGTTTTACATGTTATAGCAATTTGATTAACGTAAATGTGTCACCACACTTTCCATGTTTCCTCTGGAGTTTCATGTATTAAGGGTGTTTCATTTTTAATTTGTCGACTTTAACTGCAGTTTGGCACTTTCATTTTCATTCAGAAAGGTTTCTTTTTCATGCATGTCCCTGTGACAAATGAGATATTGGATGCAAATGTGGACTGTTGGAAGAGTGTTATTTTAATGGAATTTGATGGCGCATGCAGAATGGGAAAAATTTTTTGCAATGCAGGTGTCTGTGGTCCTTCACTGACTCGGTAGGTGCAGAGAATAGTGTCAAACAGCCGTTTGTGTATAAACTATCCTGTCCAAAATGCGGCGAAAATCCTACACGACGGTAATAGTTTGATTAAGGTCCCATTGACATCATCTGCCAATGTAAAGTTCTCAAGGTGAATGCCTACCTTGGCTCTAAGGGTCAAATGACAAAAAATAAGTTCAAGAATCCTGGTGTGATTCTGGAGTCAGATCTGAGTTTTAGTAGCCATGTCAAACCATGTCTCAGTGGAGGACTTGTTCATGCTTTTATCAGCAGCAGGGTGGATTACTGTAATGGACTCCTCACCGGTCTTCCCAAAAAGACAGTCAGACAGTTGCAGCTCATCCTGAATGCTGCTGTCAGGATTCTGACCAGAACCAGAAAATCAGAGCACATCACACCATGTCCTCAGGTCTTTACCCTGTCTCCCAGTTACATTCAGAATAGATTTTAAAGTATTATTAAATGGCCTAAGACCTCAACATATTACAAATATGCTCACTGAATACAAACCTAACAGATCCCTCAGATCTTTAAGATCATATAAACTAGAAATTCAACGAGTTCAGTCAAAGCAGGGTGAATCCACCTTCACCTACTGTATTACACACATTCAAATCAAGACTGATAAAACACTTCTGTTTAGCTGTGCCTTTACTGAATGAGCACTTTGCTACGTCCGACAGATCGCACTATTATGTCTTTCTTTTTTTCATTCTTTTATATCCTGTTTTATCACATTTTAATCTGTTTTGATCTGTTTTTAATCATTTTTATTTATATTATTTTTTTTCTTATACTTGTCTTTTCTATTCCTGTTTATGTAAAGCACTTTGAATTGCGGTGATGCAGTGGCGCAGTAGGTAGTGCTGTCGCTTCACACCAAGAAGGTCGCTGGTTCAAGCCTCAGCTGGGTCAGTTGGTGTTTCTGTGTGGAGTCTCCATGTTCTCCCTGCGTTTGCGTGGGCTTCCTCCAGGTGCTCCGGTTTCCCCCACAGTCCAAACACATGCAGTAGGCTAAATTGTCCGTATAGTGTATGAGTTTGAATGAATGTGTATGCATGTTTCCCTGAGATGGGTTGCAGCTGGAAGGGCATCCGCTGCGTAAAACATGTGCTGAATAAGTTGGCGGTTCATTCTGCTGTGGACTAAGCCGAAAAGAAAATGAATGAATGAATAAACTTTGAATTGCCACTGTGTATAAAATGTGCTACAGTATATAAATAAACTTTCCCTGCCAAGGTGTTAACATGTCTGTACTGCCAACACAATCTAACTACAGTTCGTAACTTTTTGATTTAGTGGCTAATTCCTATCAATTCGTACGATGTAATTCGTACAATTTTGTAAGATTTGCTCATCACCCAATGATGGTTGGGTTTAGGAGTGGGGTTGGGTGCCATGCCTTCTTTTTAAAATCATACATTTTCATACGACTGACCTCGTACGAATTAGCCACTAAACTGACAAAGCGTAAAATACTTACGTTTTCTTGTGAGATCAGGGTGGTACTGCACTTCAAAAATGTGTCTAAAATTGGCATACTCCACATGTCTTCAATCTCTGTTTAGTTCAATTATGACTTTATTCTGAATAAGGTAATCAAAAATGGCTGTTTACATGGTAGACTCTTAATCACAGTATTATCTTACTCGTATTAAAGTCGGATTATTGGTGGCCATGTAAACGTACTCAATGTCATGTTCAAGAAACCATTTTGAGACAATCTACTGTAAGCTTCGTAGCATGCCGTGTTATCCTTTTAGGAACTAGTCAATCTAGTCATAAATAGCTAGACATTTTCTGCAACACCATTCGGGTAGGTTGTGTTTTTTAACACATTTAAACAATGCTCAGCTGGTACTTAGGCCCCATTGTGTGATATGACACTTTCAGCACGAATCGGCTTGACTCAGCTTGCTTTACTTTGGCTCTCGTTGCTATTCCACTGTAGTTTAGTACTGCATCAAAGTGTGTGGGATTATAGGCATATTGTTATAGTTACACCGCTGTGACATTCCTGGCCACCTCATTTAGCTCTTGCTGCATCCGCTCCTCAGCTACCAATGAGAGGAATGCCTGCACCTCGTCTATTGACCACAATGCAGTCTTAAAAAATGATTCTATGGTGGCTGGTGTAGACTTTTTATTTATTTAAATATAGCAGGTGTCTAGTATATTCCAAATCCATATTCCATATTGCAAAAGTATATTAGTATCAGTGTGGCTGAAACCTCAACCAAGGTGGTACTAAAAAAATAGCAGGCATGCAAAGATGAAGTGTATTGAGACATGCCATGCAGTGGAAAAGCACCAAAAATGTACTAAGAGAATAAACACCTCACCATTACAACAGCAGTGGTAGCCTGAACCATTGATAAAAGTCAGAATGGATCCATGCTTTCATGAAGTTTACATCAAATGCTGAACATACCATGTGAATGTTGCAGAAGAAATTCAAACAGCAGCCGTCACGCTAGATTTGAAGCATGCAACATTTTATTGGACAATTCTGCAAAAAAGTGTCGAGATAAAACAAGATGATACAACACTGGTAAAGTGAGTGATTGCTCCACACTCCAAAAAAAAGATCACTGCTGCTTGTTCAACCTGTTAAAAATGAGCTGAAAAAGCTTTTATATTGTCATGTAGCTCAAGTATTTAAACATCGTCACCTTAGAATTATAAGGTTCTATCTGCATTCTGAATGACTTTGAGGTATTGAGCTTCAAAGATTTGCAGTCCATATAGCAAACAATATGCGTGTAACAGTTCTCTTTCATACATGAACATGACAGAGACCCTAAATGTACTCTAAATGTAAATTATCAAACTTCTCTTACATTTGCAAATTGGAGTAAAAAAAAAAACACGGTAAATGCAGATGCAAAAAAAGATCCAAAGAAGGTAAATGTAAACCTTCTAATTCTGAGAAGTCAATTTCCTCTTGGAATTATAAGGTTACATCTGGCAGATCATTCATTGAAGCATTATTTTTCAAAAAATACAATCAAAAAATAAATAATTTGGTGTTGTAACAATATGTTGATGCTTGAGAAAGTTACTTTTTTACTTTCTATTACATTTAATGAATGTTTTAGGATGAATATTTTTCCTTCTTCAAATTAAGCATACAAAGCTGTGCTAAATATTTTGTCCAGTGCAGATGTTAATTTTATCTAATTAATATGTTAATGTTTATTAAATGCTATGCTTTATATAAATTATTGAATTATATTATATTATATTATATTATATTATATTATATTATATTATATTATATTATATTATATTATATTATATTATATTATATTATATTATATTATATTATATTATATTATATTATATTGAATTCAATTAAGTATTTGCCCTTCAAGGCTTAATATTAAATTTAAAGACTTTAAAAGAAAACAGACAAGGAGCAAATGAGTTTGATAAACACTGAAAATTTTTTCACTTGGCACCACTTTGTGTGGTGCAGTATTATTTAGCTGACTCTGATTTTGTGTTTCTTTCTGGTCTTTTCCACTCTCAATGGAGCAGTCTGGCGAAATAACAAAGAAAGCTGATGCTGATTGGTCCTCGTGCATGCATTAAAAATGCTGATTGGCTCACAGAAAGAACCTTATAGAGCCAAGCTAGAGTTTGATTTGTTGATAAACTGTTTTTTTGTTTTTTTAAGTAAAAAGTCTGAAAATGTAAACAACTTATTAAAAAAAACATCCAATAATGTAAATGAATTGGCATTTAATAAGAATATGTGAATAACAAAATTTTGACAAAAATTTCTGATAGAACCTTATAATTCTAGGGTGACGACATGTCAATTAGAGAGAGAGAAAGAGACAGCGCAATATCCACCAGGTAACCAATATAAACTAATAACTGTTGCATCACGTGCATAAACCACGCCATAGACACGACATTAAGATGCCTACTGGTTTTAAAAGACCTAGATTAAAAGAAGATGGCCAAATCATAACTTTTCTGTCATAAACTATAGTAAAAAAGAAGAATAAATAAATAAAAAAAATAAACCCTGCAAACAGATTAAATAGAGGAATGAAAAAAAAAAAAACGCTTTTATCAGTTGTCAGTCAGTTTTTGATATTTGTTTTATCTTCAACTTACTTAAATTTGTAAACCATTATGTTAATTTAAGCGTTTTGTATTAGGACAACATGAAGGAATTGTGTTGGTCCAACTATCTGGTTAGGGGATTTGTAGTTCCCAGCATGCTTTGTGTGGGATTTAATTAAGAGAGGAAAATGTTGACAATACAAGTAATCTTAGGTGTTTAAAGTTAATAGTAGGACTTCACGTTAGTTTGAAGATTTAGTAGAGTTTCATGTAAAGCTTTGAGTTTTGACATTACCACCTTGCAGAAGTTTTGGCAGCTTAATTAGCAGAAATGCAGTTTGTTGCTTTGCTCAGTGAGCAATAACTGTCCTAAAATGAGTTCTGAGATCATTCTCAATCAGCTGTATATGTAACTCATGAAATATGCTTAAAAATGGCTTCTTTTAGTTCATTTAGGATAACTTCAAATAAAATGAAGAGACTTCGAAATGTACCACACATAATAGACATGGTAATATCAGACCTTTGAGTTTAAGTTAATATAAATACAAATGTATTTAAATGTTTATTTGATAAAATCATGTTGTACCAACTCAATTGCATTTAATTGTGTAAATAGTTTTATGTTGGTGCTAAACAAATTTATTGGATGAAAATCCTAAAAAATCCTGTTTTATTTTGGCTAAAGTTTTTATTTTTATAAAAACCATTTTAAGTTCAAAAACTTAAAATGCCACTTATTAGCCCCTTTAAACTATATATATTTTTAATAGTCTATAGAACAAACCAGTGTTATACAATAACTTGCCTAATTACCCTAACCTAGTTACCTAATAATTACCCTATCCTAGTTAAACTAATTAACCAGTTAAGCCTTTAAATGTCACTTTAAGCTGTATAGAAGTTTCTTGAAAAATATTTAGTCAAATATTATTTACTGTCATCATGGCAAAGATAAAATAAATCAGTTATTAGAAATGAGTTATTAAAACTATTATGTTTAGAAATGTGTTGAAAAAAATCTCTCCATTAAACAGAAATTGGGGAAAAAAATAAACAGGGGGGGGGGGGGGGGGCTGATAATTCTGACTTCAACTGTATATTACCTTTCTGTACCAAGAGGTCATGTTTTGTTCTTCCATTGGTCTCACGCATTCCTGTGATTCAAATTCGTAGATCAGAGTTCATCAAGCTTAAACTTTGGATTGTAGCGACATGCAAAACTTGTCTGGTCTGGCTCATTTGCAAGTTTATGAATTAAAGTCAATGGAGCAAAAAGTGTAACATGACTGTGCATTTATCCTTATTCCAGTCTTCTTTTCTAGTCTTGCAGCAAGCTTATGTCTGATCTTCTGTTATTGATTTTTAGTGAAGCTTTGTGAAATAAAGCCTCACATTTTTTATTTTTTTTTTTTTTACTAAATGTAATGGCACCAAGAGGTATATATATATATATATATATATATATATATATATATATATATATATATATATATATATATATATATATAATATTATTATTATTTTTTTTTATTTTGTATTTTTTTTTTTTTGGTACTTTTGTTTAATGTGTTATTAGTGTTGACACATTTGTATAATTGTACTATAAGCCATAGTTAAAACATTAGCAGGAGACATAACAGAAAAGGCAGAAAAATATCAAAGAAAAAGGCAGAAAAGAAAAGAAAAAAATGATTCCCCTGAAAACACTTCAGGGGAAAGAAAGTCCGATGCATATAAGGCTTGAGAATCTGATAGGGGACTGATGCTCTATACCTTGGTAAAAAGGATTTTTCTGTTCAATTTTGAAACCTGCCAGGCTACAGCAGTCCTAATCTGGAGGCGAATAGTCTTTGAGTTAGAGAGAAAAAAGCATAACACAGTTCACTGCTTTCTCTCAAACATACACACACACGATCAATAGACTGAATGGTAGCCTGACAACTGAACAAACAAATGTTATTTTAGATTTATGCACTCAGAACTCACCCCAACTAATGCTTCTGAAAATGCATTTCTTTTTATTTGTTAGAAAAAAAAGCAAAGACACATATTATTTAGCACTGCTAAATTAAAACACACGTGGAAATCGAGTGCTGTGCGTTTCAGAGGTTGTTTTGATAAATCTTTGAAGTGTGCGATGACGGGCATAATTCAGGGTCATAAGAATGACTGCTTTGTGACAACGTTGAGAAGAGAGCTGGCAAAAAAGTGCATGGCTCAGCATATTATATGGTGCCATTAAAATTCAATTTACAGCCAGTTTCAGGCATTGCCTGTACTTTCAAGCAATATGAAGGCAGCTCACCTTCCAAGCTGGAGATGTGGCAGACATTGCAAATTGACATGGCATTTCGGTGCTGTGGAGCTATTTATTAACCTTATCACTGCTTGAACTTTCTTAACAATACCCTTCCAGTGTGCAGACCTGGTCAGCATTGTCAGTTGCTGAAATTAAAGTGAAAATAGGTTGGCTGCATCTTCAAATTGAAAAGTATGCATGTCTCTAAGAAAGTACGAGATGTGCCATTGACAGGAGGACCTGCCAGGACTAGTGAAGTGCCTTTTTGCAGTAGCAGAATAAGTGGGGAAATGCAGCATGCTGGAAATATTAAACAGTTTTATTCACAAATCACTACGACCTGAATGTTCTCAAAGTTCTTTACCAGTTAGCCATTCTGCAGCTTTTCACACTTAAAATTGTGCAAGTCCTGGATGGGTCATTCTGAAACCAGGGTCGACTGAATCATTTGTTGTCATTTTCCATGTTCATGCTGTTTAGACTTTATTGTTAACACCATTCAGTTCATGTTCTTATTTGCATAAACGCACTGTAAAAACTATGGCTAAAGTATTTATTTTAGACAGGTAATGTTACAGTATGTTTTAAAGCTATTTCAGTCACGCAAAGCTGATGTAGATTGTGTTGTTTTACGAATGGGTTAAATGCACAGAAGTGTTGTTCAGCTACTGAAATCTTCCGGCGAACGATTGATGTAACTATTTTCAATTTTCAATAAGCATCGAAAATGTAGATTTTTATTTAGTTTAACAACAAAACATCAGATAATAGTGCTATTCCGCCTAGCCTGCTTTACTGAGATAAAGTTGTTTTAATATTCACACTGGTTTATTTTTGAACAATGACAACCTGTGACTCGGTCCCTATATTGTTTACCATGCTACTTTGAACATTCAGTTTGAAATAGCATGTAAGTATGGCTGAGTAGTAAGTATAATTCCTGCACGCCGCCGGCCAACCACTAAGCATACAGTAGTTGCTTTAGGACAAAGCACAATCTCTAAAAGACACCAGCATCATGTTGACAAATAAGGTTATTACAATTAAAGTGTTATGATAGTTTGATTATAAGTTTTTTTGAACCATTCTCACTTGATTTGTTCATCCACACTAATCAGAAGATATTGGCTGTTTTCTTTTGCTGTCTTGTGCATTTATTCTGAGCTTGAGCATCAGCCCTATGTTGCTGGTTGTTCACTTAACAGCCACTGGTGTTGTTAATAACATAGATTTCTGAATTCTGCATATAGCACTTCTGACTACAATTAACTCATTTCCATCAACACTTGACATTTTTATTTCTTTCCCTCCAATATATTGCATTCGAACGTTTCTGTGGCTGTTTCAAATGCATAAATGTTTAATGTGGTGCAAATATAGCTGAGTATGACTGGCTGTTTGTTATTAAACAATTGGCTTTTACATTCAACCGTTATTTGTTTTTGTAAGTTTTAACATGTATATCTTTGTATATAAAATATATATTTAAACTTCAAAATAGAATTGTACACTGTTAAAAAAATCAAGCAGCTTTGGTGAATTATTATTTAATAACTTTTTTATTTAGGCAGCACAATGGCTCAGTGGTTAGCACCGTTGCCTCAAAGCAAGATGCTGTGTTCGAGTCCCAGCTGGGCCGGTTGGCATTACTGTGTGGAGTTTGCATGTTCTCCCTGAGTACGCATGGGTTTTCCTCCAGGTGCTCCGTTTTCCCCCCGCAGTCCAAATCATAGGGTAAAAAAAAAATAGTTTTACTGTATAAGTGTGAGTGTGAATGCAAGAGTGTGTGGGTGTTTCCCAATACTGGGATGCGGCTGGAATGGCATTCAATGCGTAAAACATATGCCGGAATAGTTAGCGGTTCATTTCACTGTGGCAACCACTGATAAATAAGGGACTAAAAAAATGAATTTCTGCATGTTGATGGATTTGCTCTTCAGTGTTTGGACTTTCAGCAGTTAAAAATTAAACTACACTGAACTGAACTAAACTGAACGTCAACTCTGAAAACTGGACTGACACAGTTTCAGTTTACTAGAACTTCTTATTATCTTCTTAACTGAGTCCAATCAAAAATATTAACTTAACTTTTAACTTAACTTAGACATTTTCGCTCTTCCAAGATTTTATTACTTGACATTTTTACAGAGCAGTTTCCAGAGACTCTTTCATAATCACCATCAGACCTCTTCATGAGTTTCCAAATTTAAAATACCGCATCAGGACACAATTGCGTTTCGTCCAATCCCTTATTAATTTGTTGGCATTAGAAGGCAGACACCTGTTCTCCTATTGGGAAATGTGAGCAATGACCATTGTTTGCTCTTCCCCATCTCTGTTATTCTCTTTCCCTGTTCCTGCAGAGACATAGAGGGACGTCGAGCAAACGGTGATTGACAGCACAGTTAAATTACTGCGAAATTCCAGGAGAGCATAAGCCACTTGGGAGGACTGACTGCATTCTCCTCAAATCAGGCATGGGCATCCCCATGTTCCTCAGGCCTAAATTAACAGTTCTAAAACAGACCCATGAGCCTGGTGCTAAACAAAATGAACGTGGATAATGCCAAGTTAATTAACACAGACCCAGATGCTCAGCCTTATGAATACTTGGTCTGCCAAAGAGGGAATATTCTGCACTAGATATGTTTATTTTGACGTCAGTACCTCAGTGTCAATGAGACAGACAGGCTGTGGTAGCCTCTCTCACTGCTTTACCAATTTAGTTTTACTCAATTGTTGTTTTTTTTTTTTTCATGGGTTCAGTGATTAATTCCAGCATCCTGGTATGTGAGGACACTGATGGAGGCTCGGAGCTTTTAATGGAAGGGCTGTTGTCAGGAGTGAAATTAAAGCCACAACTTTGGCTGATGATTGTGGGAATGGAATTGGAGTCATCTTTTTAAAGTTATAACTGAGATGCATGATCTAGTAGGGGAGATCGCTTTATTTTCATTGATTTTATTATAGCATTTGTACTTCTTAGTCAGATGCAACCTGTCAGACTCCACAACAACAGGGACAATGCACTGGAGATCATTAGTCTCGAGCAAAAATTAGATCGCACAGCATGATTCACCTTTAAAGATCCCGTCTCTAATGAATGATTCATATGCAGAGTCATTAGTCTGTAATCTAAAAACAAAGCACTCTTATTTTAATAACCTTTGCAGCTTATATAAATCAGAATTGAATAGCTTAGAAATGTGTCATTCAGACAAATGGAATTTAGAAAGAGCACTTAAGCTATTGTGGCTTTTTTAAAAGTGGTCCTTAATGGTGCACAGTTTTAAAGATTCAGGTCCTGTATAATTTGATTGGCTGAAAGCGCTGATATTTATTCCAACAGCACTCAAACTTTTTTAAACTGCAGACAGACTGTCAGTCTGTGTATTAGTGGCTGTCTGTGTATTATTTTTCTCTGACTTGTGAAGTCTGTACCCTTGAAAGAAAAATACAATGAGTAAAATTCACATGATTTTATTATTTGGAAAGTTATTGCATGCAGTGTTTAAAACAAATGTAATGTATAGGGAATTTGCCTGACTTAGTTATGCAAATAAATGTAATTTGTTCAACACAGGCTCATTCTGAAAACGTAGCTCTACAGACGTTTCTGGAGACAGCGAATTACAAAGCCAGAGGTACATATGGCTGCATTTTATTTTATTTTTTAAAATGAACCTACAGGGCAGTGTGATGCCGTTTCTTTTCGTGCTTACCAGCTGACCGCTTACCTCCGAATGGATGGCATTCCGGCTGCAACCATTTTGTCCCGTTAGCGCGCCATGTACGTTGGCGGATTTGAGATGCAAAGAGGAGTTGACCACGACGACGGGGTTCAAGTCTGGTTCCAGAAAGCGGGTAAGACGAAAACAGAATCCCAAAAATAAAACAAACAAGTAAATAGCAGGGTGATAATGTGGTAAAATCTGAAAACGTGGTAAAAAAAAAAAATGCAGAAAAACGTGTATATCGCAGTCTCCAGGGAAGTCTGTAAAGGTACTTTTTCAGAATAAGCTTGGGTTGAATTTGTTGGACTTTGCTGGGTTTCAAGTACATTTCTGTTTTATTCAAGCAACGTTACATTTAATTAATCAAGGAATTAATAAAGGCATTCTTTACTTAGTAAATAACACATTAGACTTGTTACAATCTAAATAATAAAATATGAAAGAGGTAATGGGTGATGCGGTAGCACAGTGGGTAGCACGATTGCCACACAGCAAGAAGGTTGCTGGTTCGAGCCTCATGGTTGCTTGTTCGAGCCTCTTCTGCATACCTCGGTTGTAATGAGTGGTTATTTGAGTAACTGTTGCCTTTCTATCAGCTCAAATCCGTCTGGCCATTCTCCGCTGACCTCTTGCATCAACAAGGCATTTGCTTTTTCGGACCATTCTCTGTAAACCCTAGAAATGGTTGTGTGTGATCCGAATACTCAGACCAGCCTGTCTGGCACCAACAACCATGCCACGTTCAAAGTCACTTAAATCACTTTTCCTCCCCATTCTGATGCTCATTTTGAACTGCAGCAGTTCGTCTTGACCATGTCTACATGCCTAAATGCATTGAGTTGCTGCCATGTGATTGGCTGATTAGAAATTTGCGTTAATGAGCATTTGGACAGCTATACCTAATAAAGTGGCCATTGAGTGTACATGTTAAATATTTAATTCTTACAAGCTTAAATTAATGGCTATCATAGAATCAACTTTAAAAAAAAATTATATTCTTGCTTGAGTTAATCTGTGTTATGTAGACATTTTTTATTTTTTGTTCTGCAGTATTTACTGCATCACAGAATTGTTTTTTTTTTTTTTTTATCAATGCAGGCGGTTGTCTGTGTATTACGTCTATCTACATCCTGACTCATTCATTCAACTCCTTTAAAAAAAAAAAAAGATTTATTTAGAAATGTAATAAAAGACTGTGGCTCTGTTCCATTCTTAAATGCTCATCCAGAAATCAAGCTTTGAAAATGTGTTGGGTGGTGGACAAAAATAACTGTTTCTTGAATCACACTTCTGCTACATCTTGCAACAGCACATAAATCACAAATTAAGCATATGCAGAAAATTATGAGAGTAAAAAGTGTCCCTCGTTCCAAAGGGTCCAATTGAGGTGGTCACTTTTGAGCCCTTCCATTTGAAAGAGTCTTTCGTCATGGAGCTCTTTTCAGTTCTCAGTCCAAAGTGTCTTCTGAGATAGATTTAAACAAATTGCAATACAGCACGAGTAAATCACTGACCCATCCACTCAACCAGTTCTTCTAAAAGCACTGATTTACGAATCAGAAACAAGCTAGAGTGACATTTTCTTAATCATTTAATGCCTTTCTTCATAATGTTCTTGTTTGGGTTATTCTGTTAATATTTCAATATTTCGATTTCATTAAAGGCTGGTTAAAGACTGTTCCTAACCCTCTACTGCACGCATTATGATAAATCTATTAAAAAGAGTATTTGACTGTTTTACTTTATTAGAATGGCTGTAAAAAAAAAATTGAATTTTTTTTATGGCCAGTTTCCACTGAGAGGTACAGTATGTACGGTACGGCTCACCTTTATCAAGCTTGCGTTTCCACTGCCAAAAGGGTACCCTTTTGGTGGACGTGGTGTATGACAGAAAGTTTCTGACGACGTCATTTTTACTTGAGGAAATGTCTACACTAAAGCTGTATGGGTCGTTCACATATCAAATGAGAAGCACTTCTCACAAAACAGATGCTTTATACACATAAATACTTGTGTAGAAATGTTCATTACTAACTTTCTATGAACATGATTTGATTATAACTGCAGATCAATGATGTGAAATATCCTACTGTAACATCTGCAATTAGCACTTAAACTCTCCGATATGTTACCAATTACAGAAAAACTACACACAGCATACATTAAGTCCTTATTTGGGTTAAAAAATAACACAAAATATACCCCACAGTCAGTGCAAACCTCTTATATGTGTCTTTAATCTTCAGCAGCACGTGTAGCCTCTTGTTAGAAAGTAATTCCGTCATTCCGAGTTCATAATAGTCCAACAGGTGATGATAATAGCTAAACATGGCAGTTTGTTCATGTTTTAGGTTGGAGAAGCATCATTTGCTGGTGTTTTTTCTGGCTTCACTCTCGTGTTTGTCTCTTTCTGACAGGATCGGATATCAGAGTGATTCAATGATCACAAGCATGTTATTAATATGAGCTCAAAAAGTTTATTATTTCAAATATATAAATGCGTACACGAGCGATCGGGAGCTCTCTTCATTTGATAAGCGTACGGAACCATACCGTACTGTACCGTACAACTCAGTGGAAATGGGCCATTAAGGTACGATATGTTGCAATATTGCAAGAACGTCCAACAGTGGATCTAACTTCAAAATTTCAAATTTAGAACTTTCCTTATAATTAATAATTTTGTTGTTTGAAATTATTTAATTGGTGTTGCAGTATTATAAGCTTTAACACAGAACTTATAAATGACACCTTAAACATAATTTCCAACAACTGACCTTGCCAGCTAGCTAACCCATTCCAATATTGCACAGTGTTGCCATTTGGCAACACATGCATTTGATTAAGTTACAAAAAACTAATTTGATAAAAACTTTTTTTGAGTTGTGAATATGTCATCATAACTTACTGGAGGTGATGTTTCAGATGTTTTTGTGGATCATTTGATCCTTTGTTTTTATTGACGTTTTAATTTGCATATAGCAACTACTCACAATGAATGACAGTCTGTCAGAAATCACGCCACAGAAAAACACTGCACGTCATGTGACTTAACCAAAGCACATCATTGGCTAAACTAAGGTCTTCTCTTTCCAGCAAAAACAACAAAAAAAAAAATATTATGTTGGTCTTAAAGAAACAGCGGCAGGGAAATTAACATAAATATCATACTGCCATATGGCAACATTATGCGGTAGAGGGTTAACTTTTGAATCAGCTGAGATTGATATATTAAATAAAAAATATATATTTAAATTGATTAAACAATCCCCACAATCCAAAGACATGCGCTAAACTAAATTGGCCATAGTGTATGAGAGAGTGTGTGTGTGTATATGTATAAGTGCTTCCCAGTACTGGGTTGTGGCTGGAAGGGTGCTGCTGCGTAAAACATATGCCAGAACAGTTGGCGGTTCATTCCTTCATGTGGTTCATGACCTCTCATTAGAGACATCGAAGGAAAATTAATGATATTTGTCTGCAAATACAAATTGACTTTTGCTTTTTAAATCTTAAGTTCCTTTATTAAATACAGCTCTGAACTGATTACTTTGAGGTGGGTTTTTATTTCAGATACAGTGTTCTGAATTCCCATCAACCGGTTGCAACAACAATAATTTATTATTTATTATTTTGCTCTACAGGCTGAATAATAACAGAACAAAAACAGCTTTTGATTTTTTTTTTTTTTTGATAACACTATGATAATTCCTTTCTACAATAAACTGAAATAATTAAAAAATAAATAAATAAAGTTAAATTAAATATTTTAGGATCTGAAAATATTTGAACATTTCTCAAGATTTTTTTAAAGCAATTGAATAAAAGCAAATAAATTACTATATATATATATATATATATATTTATATTTATATAAAACTTAATCCAGATTTAATCCAACAACTCTTATTTTACTTCTACTGCACATAACAAATGTGTCTGTATGTTTCAGATTATGTTTTCAGATACACTGTAAGACCCAAAAATTTAAGGTAACTTAAACCATTTGAGGAAACCAATTGCAACAAACCATTTAAGTTCAAAATATAATCTTAATGAGTACTGTGAACTTAATCCATTTGAGTAAACGGAGCAATTTGAGCACAGTAAACCCAATAAATAAAGAAAACTCAAACCGTTTGAGGAAAGCGATTGATACAAACCATTTGAGTTAAAAAAAATTATCTATTTGAGTACTGTGAACTTACCCTATTTAAGTTGAAATAATGAGATTTTTATTTAACTCATTATACCTTCAACACTGAGTTCAAAACTCTTTTCAAAGTAGAATTATGAGTAATGAGTAGAATTAACTTTCAGTGAATTTTTGAGACTACACTCATTTCATTTGATAAAGTTGACTGTTGGGTTTTACAGTGTATAGCTACAATAATACATAAATTAATCGATCAATCAACCAATCAATTTGAATTAATTAAGAACAAAACACATGCGTAACAATACATTCTTAAAAAAAACTTAAGAGCTTAAGAAAAAACAGCTCTTATCAAGACCCTCTTTGGCCCTCACCAATTAATTAGCATAACTGAACAGAGAGATAGCAGTGTCTGTTTATTGGTCATGGTCAGTGCCTTTATCAGTGCTGGTTTTAAGAAACGATAATTAGAGGACAAACAAGTGACCAAAGCAACAGGGATGTAAGGATAGAGGGATATTTTAGGAATCCCATCAGTCTGACCGATAACCACCCTCTTCATCCAATCATTTAATTGACTTGACTTAACACGCCATATCTCCCAAATTACAAAGGAGAACAAAGGACAAACAGTGAAGGTCATCAATCATTCAATAACTCACAAACAGCTTTTGAATTGTTTTTGAAGACCTGCATCGATTTCCTTCAGCCACTTTGGTCTTTTACATTTTTCTTTTCTGAAATGAGATAGATCTAAACTCTATAGTCCATATAGGACATACTTGAATACAGAAAGTCATGAAAGTCTTCAGAGTTAAGTAGTGATATGTTATGCTGTTGCACATATCACAGGCCTATGCAATGTTTTGTGCAGACTTTGTAGTATTCCTAAAACAAAATTCCCCAGTATGTCTTGTCGATATCTGTGGCTGTAATAAAACTGAAAAATGTTGACATTTTCTCTTACCGTGGACTGCGCAATATTGATTTCTCCGAGGCATAATCAATCACGCTCGTAAGTTTGAAATCACATATGTTATTGAGAGTCATCCTTCAGTCATCACATAGAGCATATTCAATATGGAAAAAAATATATGCATGTTACCTACACGTGTTTACAAGAGAGCAGTATTACTTTTAGAAACAAAACAAATTGGTCGGATTAGCTTTTAAAAAAAATGTAATCGCTCAGGCTTAAGCAAGTGCTTATTTTACTCCAAAAAAAATCCATGTTCTTTTGTGGAAAAACATGAAAAATAACTGTCACATTGTGTTTTCTATTGTCAAAATAATACCACACTTGAAAAGAAAAGCAGTGCTAAGCCATATGCTATTTAGACACTTTGGAGCAGAAGCATTTATGTACGCGCCATTAAATAATTATAAAGGCCACTTTGAAGAATACCTAGACATCAACATGAGTCCTGTGAGACTCAACTGTGCCCAAATAGATTAAGGACTAGAGTGGCAGTCATAGCAGGGTAAAGTAGACCTATTATCATTTCAGGACACTCGTCGAACGGAGACAATATTCTTCCTGCAATTTAATGGATGGGCTATTATTATGAAAGGTAGAAGGCTGTTGGATTACGAGGATGTAAACCAGATTTTGAATGGCATCTTGTAAACATGCATTGCATATAATATTTGTTGAAAGATGGTGATATCATACTGACCTTGTCGCACAATGAGGGTCTTTAAAACACCTTGACTGACGGATCTGAGGCTGTCATTACCGTACTCAGACAGTAAACAACTCAAGACCTAACAACTCAGAAATTGTGTATGGTCATGCAAGATGGGTGGATGGATGGATGGATGGATGGATGGATGGATAGATTTTTTAGAGTTTTACTCTACTGCTTTTGGTTTACTAGACATTATTGCTATATATATATATATATATATATATATATATATATATATATATATATATATATATATATATATATGGTGATGTGGTGGCGCAGTGGGTAGCGCTGTCACCTCATAGCAAGAAGGTATCTGGTTTGAGTCTCGGCTCGATCAGTTGGCATTTCTGTGGAGTTTGCATGTTCTCTCAGTATTCGCGTGGGTTTCCTCTGGGTGTTCCGGTGTCCCTCACTGTTCAAAGACATGTGCTATAGATGAATTGGATATGCTAAATTGTCCATAGTGTATGTGTGTGAATGAGAGTGGTTGGTTTATTTTCCAGTGATATATACTGTATATGAGCAATAACACACTCATAGCACGAGTGTGAAATTGCATATATACAACAGTTCTAAGGCATAATCGTGTATATAAAAAAGATAATCAAACACGAAGAGTCTAAAGATTCTTTTGTATGAGGAACTACTTTCTTCTGCCATTCATTCACATCATCAGCTGACGTCAGAACAGCAGAAACAGTTACTAATTTACCAACGTCACTTTAGATCTAGTATTTGAATGATTCTCTAGCGTAATGTCTAAAGTGATGACAAAACAAGTGATTTTGTTAACATTTAAAGATTATAAGGCTGAACGGCATGAAATGACATCAGTCTAGAGACATTTTCCAGTATTTCTCTGTTGCAACTGGGAGATCACAATAATTGACCACAAAAAAGCAACGCAATCAGTACCAGATTACTGTTGTGTTTGCAATAAGGAAGAACAATAAACACATGCGGGCATATCTTCTTTCTTTCTTTTTACTGAACTATTCTCCAATAATAAAAACAGGACACTCATTTGAAACAAACAGATGGAAACCAAAAATTGGGTTACACAAAGAGTGGCCAACACAAAATACATGCATTCCTGATATGTGAGTCCCATCTCACACTCAATACACTACAATTACTATGGTATAAATACAGAACTACAACATACAAAAGAGAAAGATTGACTTGAAATGTCAGCTGTATCTCCGAAATTATAAATATTTAAAATAGGCACTATCCTTATAAATACACTGCATATATGCAGTGTAAACAACTACATTATCACCTAAAAAACCTCAAAAGTTCATTATGTTGTCCAACAGCTGCAAAGTTTGTTAAACTGTAGTGAGCTTATTCATCTGCTGTCACTCTATGTGGGCGGAGTAATACAAAAAGGGTGAGGAGGCTGTAGGATATTATGGGAATATCGCACGGCTATCAGTCCATCAGATTCAAAAACCAGACAGAACCGTTGCATAAATATACTCATATGCTATATAACTCTATGTTATTAGTATAATAACATGTTCTATTAGTACTTTTTTTTACTATTTTACTATAGTTTCTAGATTCTAACTAGGTTAGACTAAATATACTTATATATGTCGATTTTTTTTGCACTGTAAAATATATGATCAATAAGTCATGATCATATATTTTGATCTTTTAAAATTTAATGTTTTTTTTTAAGTTTTAAAGAAGTAGCACACTTGAATAAACAAATTTTTGCAAGCGAGACCTTTGCCAAATTATTAATTGCCTGCTCTTTAAAATTAAATATTTACAAAACACTTTTGCCGCCTTTTGTTTGGAAATTCATAAAAGAACAGGAGTGTTCTGTCTCAGACATGAGCTTTGAAAGCTGTGTTTCCGTCTCCAGTTGCTTCCACTTAAAGTAAACAAACATCTATTAAACTGGAGCACCTATCTTTTCCATTAATGTCACTACAATACTCATCTGGCATCATATGAAAAATTCATGGAGAGGTTCAAGACCACAGATGAAGATATATATTATGAGTGGCATTGAACAGAGTAAGTGGTATATTTAGTCCTGACTATACTTATACATTTTTTTTTTTACAAATAATAAAGTCTTCAGGTGTCATGACTGTGTCTTTAATCCTTTAAAGGACAAAAAAGGTTATGACACATACAATTGATCTGATACCTGCTAAACTTTTAGTTCCCAGCATTCAACAAGCTTTTGAAACCTTTATTGTACAGTGCCATTATGGAGTGTTAAGGAGAACGCTTAACCTTTTTACACTCTTTGTGAAATGTTAATTGGTTCCTTTTGTGGTACACTCGGTTCTTGCTGGGGGTAATAGGGTTTAATGGAATTCATTTCTTTAGCGTAAACAAATTGTTTAGTGACATGGGTATTTGCCATTTCACTGGCTACAACAAAGTCGGAAAGACATCAAGTGCACAAGCGTTTAATTCAAAGAGTCCCAACAGGTCCCTCATTTATCACTCAAGCAGAAGAAAAACAAATAAAGATGTGAATTTAAAACACACTCTGACAGGAAATACTCTAACCTTGACAGAGGAGCTAAACTCATGCGAATAGCTGTTTTGAAATGCAACGGGGACACAGTGACCTTCATTCTGTGCAGATTAAAGGGAACATACTAATAGAACATAATTGAACCGTTGAGGTGCATAAAGACTGAAATACCTTTGAGTCTGAGATGGAAAAGCTGCCAATTCCGAGCTGTCATCTGTTATCAGGTGATAGCCTGCTTTAAAGTTGTTTGGTTGGCGTTGGCTGGAATGGAAAGGTGCCTCTGACACTGATTCTGTGAAAAGCAGACAGTGATGTCTCACTGCGGCGGCCAAAGAGACAGACTTGCCAAGATTACGCAATCATCTTTATCATCAGGATTGAGGCATGTGATTCTCCTCTCCTAGAATTTGTCAAGATATTCAGTCACTTCTGTAGCGGTGACAGATCGTTAGAAAGAATTGTGTGAGCATGTTCTCATTTGACTAAAATCTGAGATGACCATCATAGTTTAATTGTCGTGCAGAGCTGCATCTCCAACAATATTTATGGCTAATGAAGTGAAGCACAGGAATCCAGCAACCCTGGTATGCAAATATAGCATTAGAGCCTATTACGAGGAACATCTTACGCAATTATGAAAAGAAAAGAAAAAAAGCATGGAAACGAATTACAGGCTGCATAACAAATAACCCAGAAAGCACAAAAAACATTACAAACAACTGAACAGTAATAATGTGCTGGAAATTATTTGAATACATTTAATATGTGAACGAGGAGAGAGAAATGGTGATTGTAAATATATGTAGATTTTATTCAACACTTAAAAAAACTTACTTTTTAATCTTTATTTGTGTTTGCTAGGTAGTTTAAGCTTGAGATATTGCACTGCACATATCAACTTTTATTGGAATCAATGCCTGTGTGGTGCACAGAGTTGCTGGCTATGAAACACAAATGTAACATATATACATTATACAATCTCTTGGGAGTCAGGATGATACTTTAGAATGAAAGTGTTTATGTAGGCTACATGCTTGTTTTTTTCCATCTGATGCAACAAACAGTGTTACTATACAGAGATGGTGTAATGCAATACTTAGTACTCAAGAACAGTTTCATATGCCATTGCATTGTCGTTGTATCAACTGAATTTTATTTGGTATTGCCTTGGGTCTCAGGCTAAAAGGTGAGCTTGTTTTTATACATGTTACAAACATGACACTTTTTTCAAGTAACTTTTTTCAGTCAAACATACTGTAAAATTCACAGAAGAACTGTTTTTTCCTAGCAACATAGTATTTCTTTAGTGAATAAATCGTCTGCTTTGATCAAATTTGGAAAATGATTGTGACTCATTCATTAGATGATGTTGAAGTCATATATAATAGTCACTTTTGAAGTGGATCAAATGATTGTTTCTTTTTTCAGAACTGTCATGAGACTAGAATGAGTGTTGATAGTTTTAACGTTGATAAAAGGTTCAAATGATTAAAGTTCACGTTAAATGTTGACTACTGCATATAGTAATTGCAGTGTAAATGACTGTGACCTTGACATCTGTTCTGTCAACATTTGATGTTTAAAAAGTACCCTCGCCCCCAGTTTACATGATTAATGTATTGTTTTAAAAAACAAAAAATGTGACAAAATACCCTTTGTTGAGCTTTTCAACATCAAAAATAGTGAAAGCAGAGATTAAAGGTGCAGTATGTAAATTTGACACCTGGTGGGTGAACTAGGTATTGCACTCCTGGTTCAAAACACATTTTCACTCGGCCCCTCCTCTTACGACTCCTCACAAGTGCAGTTTGTCAGATTGGCAACATTAACAGGAGCATGCCTGACTATTGAGCCTACAACACCTGAAATTTCTATTTTAAAAACAGGTTCGTGCAGCTGAACCACAGGATACATGAAATGATCACCTCAGGTACTTTATTTAGTGTTAAATGCTAGTAAAGTGAGATTTTAACATACTCATAATTATACCTAAAAACTTTTTTTTCTCTTTTTATTTTACAGGACCTTTAAGTAAGCCACTAGTTTATAGTTTTACTGTACACTCTTAGAAATTAAGGTACGCGAGCTGTCACTAGAGTGGTACCTTTTCAAAAGGTACAAATTTGTACCTATAAGGTCTATATGAATACCTCAAGGGTACATATTAGTACCTAAAAAGTACAAAATGCGCTCCTCTTGAAATTTTAGGTACTAATATATACATTAATGTACCAATAGGGACCCTTCAAGTACAAATGTGTACATTTTGAAAAGGTACCACGCCAGTGACAGCTGGTGTCCCTTAAGTTTTGAGAGTGAACTGCTTTTGGTTGACTAGATATTATCCAGTATACTATGTGTATATGCATGTACAGTTGAAGTGAGAAATATTAGCCCCCCTGATTTATTACCCCCTGTTTATTTTTCCCCCAATTTCTGTTTAACAGAGATTTTCTCAACAGAATTTTTTTAGAACAATTACTAAACATACTAGTTTTAATAACTAATTTCTAGATTTATTTGATCTTTGCCATGATGACTGTAAAAAATATTGTACTAGAGATTTAAATGTCACTTTAAGCTGTATAGAAGTGTCTTGAAAAAAAAAAAAAAAAAAAAAAAAAAATATATATATATATATATATATATATATATATATATATATATATATTTATATACACACACACACACACTCGCACACTTCATGTTCTATTACACCTCATGTGCTTTATTTAGTGTTAAATGCTAATAATGTGAGTTTGAATGCCATTTTAGGTTACATTTATTGCCATAATGAAAGTAGCAGATAGTTTATCTCAGATATTGAAAATAAAATAAACCATTTGAAATTTAATTTTAATACTTAGAGCAACAAAATTCACAAAAATTGCATATCCCTGCAAATCTTGTCACGTTGCGTGTTGTTAGGACACGGGATTACAATGTAACCTGCTCAACTAATCTTTACGTTTGTAATATTTGTATTTTTTGCTAATTAATATCCACCTCATGTGGAACTCTGAATCTGTGGCTCATTTCGGAGGCTGCTACTGTCCACCAGAGGTCGCATTTCAGTTACATACACATTCTTTGAGAGCCTTCATGAATGAATGAATGGAATATGGTGTTTTCCACTAAGGCAACCTGGGCTGCTGAAACATAATTGGCTAAACTGCCATTGGGCGGGTTAAAAGAACCAAAACAAAGACAAAAGTTCTGACACAGAAAGCACATGTTCAAAGCAGAATAACTGACTTTAGGATTGTTTTTTAGATAAACAAATGTGTCTGCTTGGCATGTTTCTTAAATATCTGCAAACATATTATGGTATTTATATGCTTTAGAAGAGTCAAAAACTTACTCACAGCACCTTTATAGTCCCATGGTGCATTTCAAAAGCATAAATAAACTAAAAACACACATGAACTACTAAATATTACAAACTTTTAATAAACAGATAGGCTACTTTTTTTTTTTTTTATGTAACCTTTATCTTCATATAGAAATCTCAGATGGCCAAAAAGTGATTTATCATTTATGAGCCCAGAGATTGCAGTGTACCCTCTGAGTTTTAAAGCTTAGCTTAAATGTGTAATATCAGCAAACTGTGCTCCTAAATGACTGCTGAAACAAGTATAGGTTTAGACCTAAAAGCAGTATGCTATGCGTCACAATGTCAAGGCAGCTCCCTAGGATTTGGAAGCAAGCTATTGATTCAAAACTCACTCCACAAAGCATATGCACCTCTAATGCGTGACACCTGCTGGCGCTGAAGGCATGATTTCAACCAGATGTTCATGTTCCTGTTCTTTCTAAAACTGTTTCAGGTCGTAGATATTTTTGGAACGTCTTGTAGCAACTGCTCACTTCGGGTCATGGCACCAGATTTCAGATGTGTTCCGGTCTGGACTCTGCCTTTCCAAAATCTAAAAATCCATCTGCTTCTTCAGCTGCTCGGTTGTAGAGTTACTTGTCTGTTTAGAGCCACTGCCAAACTTTGACCCACATTCTGGCTCCAACTCACAATTAATTCTAAGCTTCAGCTCAGAATGAATTGTACCCTCAAAGATTTCAAGCTGTCTGTGTCCTGAGATATGCTGCAATGTTCTCCCTCATTACATCCTTCTGTGTATACTTCTATTCTGTTTTCCTCCTGGTGGTTTCATGAACATTTTAAGGGGCACCGTGGAGTATTTCTCATTTCATTTTTTTTTTTTTTTTTTTTTTGAGAATAAATTATTGAGGTAGTGCATAAAAATCTATGTTCAAAGCTGCATTTTGCCTATGCAGTCACTACAGTAGTCCTGCCAATTGAAATCACACATACACAAAAACCCCATACTCCCATAGACCTCTGTTTTTTTCTATTTTTTTACAGTAAAAAATAAAAAATTAAGCAATTTTGCCAAATTATTCATTATATTAGACTAACTATAAATATAATTTTATGATATCATGCATTTGAAGCTGGTATATAATAGGTCCAAAACAAGATCCTGTGAAACTTTAGCTGTTTTGCTTTGTTTACATGATGTGTCTACAAATGTGTGGAAAGTGTTGTTTTCTCCCTGCACAGAAGCTCGGGAGCTTGCAATTTGGTCACATCTATGTCATCATAGACCCTTATGCATCTTCATGTGCTGTTTCTCCAGTTGAAATAACATGTGGTTGACAAATTGCTGTACAGCTACTATCACATTGTGAAAACATCTTGGCTGAGCTTACAATATCGTTATGCAAAGACGAAGTCGATTGGATTGTTATTGTGACATGTATATTTCATCTCACTGCAATACAGATGGACATAGAAAACCTTATATGTGTGCAGGGTGTGAATTACAGGGGGATTTGAGGGGGATTTACCCCCTTATTCAACATTTGGTCCCCCTGAAGGACGTCAAAACAAGTATTATGGGGGGTCAGCTCTTTAATTGTAAGACATAGTTTTCTCTGATCTCTAACTTAAATAATATTATTAATAGTTTATATAATAAATGCATGTAATACATTTGACCACTCCTAAACCAGTTCATAACATTGTGAATGCATAATCCTCCCAATTGTTAATTAATTTTTCTTCAGCTTAGTCCCTTTATTTTGCCACAGAGGAATGAACCGCCAACTTTCAGCTGCAACCCACTTCAGGGAAACACCAATTCAGTCCCACATTCACACTCATACACTGCGGCCAATTTAGTTTATTTAATTCATCTATAGTGCGCGTCTTTGGACTGTGGGGGAAACCAGAGCACCCGGAGGAAACCCACACGAACATGGGGAGAACATACAAACTCCACACAGAAACACCATCTGACTCAGCCGGGGCTCGAACAAGCGACCTTCTTGCAGTGAGGTGACAGTGCTAACCACTGAGCCATCGTTTCACCCTTGTGCCAATCAGTTTCAGACAAAAAATATTCAACAGTCTGAAGCCAGCAGATCTAGAAGACTGGTAGACATTGCAAGTGTTCACAAGATACTTCTCTTGTAAAATAGGTGTTTGTATCTTCATATAAACTAAAAGTAAATTTAAATTAAATGCATACTTTGAACTTTGACCCGCAGCAAACTCTGAAATAACTAATCAGAGATTACTGTTGGTCTGAATACACTAAATATCCCTCAAAACATCTATTCATTTTCCTTAGGCTTAGTCCCTTTATTCATCAGGGGTTGCCACAGCGGATGGCACCACCAACTTATCCAGAATTTGTTTTACACAGCAGATGCCCTTCCAGCTGCAACCCATTACTGGGAAATATCCATACACACTCATTCACACACAAACACTATGGCCAATTTAGTTTATTCAATTCACCTATACCCTGCATGTCTTTGGACTGTGGGGAAAAACTGAGCACCCAGAGGAAACCCACGTGAACACAGGGAGAACATGCAAACTTCACACAGAAATGCCAACTCACCCAGCCGGTGTCTTGCTGTGAGGTGACAGTGCTAACCGCTGAGCCACCATGTCACCTTCCTCCACCTTCATCTAATACGTTTTATTAATAATTTTAAATAGAATTTGAATAAGTACATATATTTGATTAACCAAAACATGTATTACACAAACTAACATTACCGAAGAAGTTGACCCTCCCAGATAATCAATGTATAATTCGTAGCCTGTATGTGTGCTTTTATCTCCCCAAAAAGAGTAAGCATTCTGGTCACTCTCAAAAAAAGCTGAATGTCCTGCCTAAATCCGTCAATCACTTTCCAGTCTGACCAATGACTTGTAGACTTTCCAGCTAGACAATGCAGACATGCTGAGGCATGTTGATTTGACTTCCATCTTAAAACAATCAACATATCACCAACAATAGTAAAAAATAAAAAAACTGAGAAAAAAAAACCCGAATGGTGCTCAGAATGCTCACTGTTTGAGAGGAGATAAATGACACTTGTGTAGCTGTCAGCTTTACATTACTTTATATACTATAAAAAAACAAACTTTATATTATTATTATTAGGGCAGTGCTGATGAACGATAGTATATTGAATCGCGATAGAATTTGAGTCAATAACAATGATAAGCTCTGGACTTTTTTTTACTCTTTACTGGTCTAAGAGCCAATCACACAGCAGAAAATGTGCAACAATGGGAATCTAAAAGTTTGTTGATATTAAAGATGTACTGAATTTTCGACCACCGAAAATCTATCGGCTGAAAATATGTTATGCCATTTAATGGACCCTCTAATTTTTGTAGCTTCAGTCGTTGTTGGGGTACTCTTTTAAATCTGGAAGCATTAACAACCTATATCAAAATATATATCGTTATCGTTCAATATGGAAAATAATTATCGCCCAGTCCTAATTATTATTATTTTTATTACATTTAAAATAAGTAAATCTTTTCAATGTCATGGTTCATGACACTTTTATCATATTGTATATCGGCTTAGCAAAAAATCTGCTGAAGCGCATTGTTGTTGCAGAGTCACCTCATGTGTTCATGGATCAGCTTTGAGAGCATGGCAACAGCTTATGTACTGTACAACATAGCAGCCAATAGAAACAGTTGCTCGCTAATGAGACATATGCAAAGGCATTATCTGTTCATGTCATCTCGTAAATACCATAATATCCGTAGGGTTTCAAGGAAACAAGGGAAACACTGGAATTTCACTAGATGGAGGAATCTGAGTTTTCTGGGTTTCAATAAAGAAGCTAAATGTGAATATTATGTTAAGCTAAACTTACTGTAAGCTTTTGTCACACAGTCAAACTTTATATAACATACTACAGTATTAAAGGTAGAATAACATTCTTGGAATATGTATTCGTGAAATGGACTTGGTCACTGTAACCGCTATTGTTTAAAAAAATACATTTTAATTATTCTGCTTGGTAACACTAATATTACAGAAAATCTATATTTCACCTTTAACATGAAGATCATGCTGTGCATTCTCTTGAAAGATTGGGCAAGCGAGCAGAATGACTGATATACACAGACTGGTATAAAACAGTTTTGGTCAGTTTTGGTGAAACAATTGTTGTTATCTAGACTGACCAAAACTGTGTCCGTTGTAAAGTTGATATAATTGCAAAATGCTATGATGACCTACAATATATCTACTTACAAGCCAATAAAAATGCAACACAACATTAAGCAACTAAAATTAAACAGTATCTAGCAGACAAGAGTTAGATTCAATTACAATATAGAAGAAAATTTTTGTAGTCTATGATACAATACAGTGTACACTACTGGCCAAAAGTTTGGGGTCTGTTTTTTTCATGTTTTTTTTTTTTTTTTCCTAGAAATTATTTTGTTCATCAAGGTGGCATTTATTAAATGCAAAAAATAGTTAAATTGTTAATTTATAATTTATGTTATAATGTTATAATTTATAATTTATACAAATTTTAAATAACTGCTTTCTTATTGTATAATTTCAAATGAAATTATTACTCCAGTCAATGTTGCTTTTATTATTATTTACTATTAATAATAATAATAATAATAATAATGCATTGCGGTGGCGCAGTAGGTAGTGCTGTTGCCTCACAGCAAGATGATCGCTGGTTTAAGCCTCTGCTGGGTCAGTTGGCATTTCTGTGTGGAGTTTGCATGTTCTCCCTGTGTTTGCGTGGGTTTTCTCTGGGTGCTCCGGTTTCCCCCACAAGTCTAAACACATGCGGTTCAGGTGAATTGGGCCACCTAAAAATTGTCCGTAGTATATAGTACTCTATGTGAATGAGAGTGTATGAGTGTTTCCCAATGATGGGTTGCAGCTGGAAGGGCATCTGCTGCATAAAATGTGCTGGATAAGTTGGCGGTTCAATCTGCTGTGGCGACCCCAGATTAATGAAGGGACTAAGCCTAAAAGAAAATGAATGAATGAATAATAATAATAATAAATATTAGAGTGATTTCTGAAGGATCATGTGACTCTGAAGACTGTAGAAATAAAGCTGAATCTTTAAAAATCACTGGAATAAATGATTAAATTAAATGATAAACTACTTTTGAACCGTTATTCTATAGTGCAATAACCTTTCTTAATTTTACAATTTGTACTATATTTTTGATTAAATAAATGCAGCCTTGGTGAGCAGGATAAGCTTATTTTAAACCATCCTACTGACCCCAAACATTTGACCGTTAGTGTGCATGCAAACATTACTAAGATTGTACAATCTGTGGAAGGCTAAAAAGAGAGTTTTGTTTTGTGCTAATTAGTAGCGTATTCTCAATTATAATTTGTCAATATACGGTTGAAAGTAATTCATTTACACTCACCGGTCACTCTGTTAGATACACCTTACTAGTAGTGGGTTGGACCCCCTTTTGCCTTCAGAAATCTAAAATCCTTCATGGCATAGATTCAACAAGGTACCGGAAATATGCCTTAGAGATTTTGGTTCATATTGACATGATAGCATCACGCAGTTGCTGCAGATTTGTCGGCTGCACAACCATTATGCAAATCTCCCGTTCCACCACATCCCAAAGGTGCTCTTTTGAATTGAGATCTGGTGACTGTGGAGGCCATTTGAGTACAGTGAACTCATTTTCATGTTCAAGTAACAAGTCTGAGATGATTCACGCTTTTGAAATGGCACATTATCCTGCTGGATGTAGCGATCAGAAGATGTGGTTATAAAGGGATGGACATGGTCAGCAACAATACTCAATACCCGTCTGGCACCAACAACCATGCCACGTTCAAAGATGCTCGGTTTGAACTTCAGCAGATCGTCTTAACCATGTTTGCATACCTAAATGCATTGAGCTGCCGCCATGTGATTGGCTGATTAGAAATTTGCGTTAGCGAGCAGTTGGACAGTTGTATCTATTAATGTGACCGGCGAGTGTATGAGAGTATGCAGATACTCGAATAAATAATTTTCTGAGCAAGTTGTACAATATTGTTTGTTAATGGTCTTGTAGTTTGATGTTTCAGCTATACTGGATGTGGATAGATTGCTCAGTGTTTAATGAAATGTCTGTAATCCACCTAAAAGCCTTGAACAACTTGTCCTTCTAGTGATTTTATCTGGACGCTGATCAGAGTAGGAATGGTGATGAAATTCTCCTCGTACTTTTGACTGAAGATTAATGAATGCCTTAGTCTTTTTAGTAGCAATTGTTTTGTAACCCTCTCCAGCCTCATTAGCGCTGACAGCCATTTCTCCAGCTTTTCAGACATATCTTTTGATCATAGAAGGATTCATCCATAAGCCATACCATTAGAAGTCGCATACTACAGCTCAACAGTCCATGTCAGGTCAGAGTATTTAATGCATTAATTCAAATATTTTGGGTTATTTTAACCTGATGTGATTTATAAATACGAATCACGACACACACTTTTATTGAATGTGTCACATTTCATTTGTAATAGTTACTGAATGTACTCATTTAAAACATTATATGTATAATGTGTGTGTGTGTGTGTCTGTATGAGCAGTAATTTTAAAGTGAATTTAATTGCCTTGGTGAAACACTATTGCACAAGCAAATGATCATTAGTCATGCACTTTTAATTATCATGCAGCCCAGTTCTGCAGAGATATAGAAAAGAACTATCCGACAAAGCATGATGACGAATAGAGAGGTTAGTGCGCACACTGGGTATGTCTGGATCACAGGACTGAATTATCAATGTCCACATGAAGTCTAAGCTGTGATGGTAGAGCCCCCCGGTCTTTGTTGCTCTTCAAGGGAAAAAATCAACAAATGTCAATCAAAGCTTTCTGGCTATGCTATTGAAGATAGGAGAAGAGGGCAGGAAGGCTCCCCACCTGGCTCTCCCCCACCTTTCAGTTCGTACCCTTCACTTTCATCCTCCACCGAGACCCAGTCCTTGCCCAAGGCTTCTCTCGCACTAGGGAAGCAAGCTCTTCCGGGATAAAAAGGATAGAGATATTTTGAATCATTGGCTTCTGTTAATTAGCTCTTTCTGACTGTATCAATCAGGTAGGCTCTGGACTGTAAATATCATTTTAATGTGCGACTGTACGCCACATACTGTCTAGTATTATTGTGAATTTTATGAGATATGTGTGAAATATATTATGTCAGATAATTGATATAATGTTTTATATCATGTGAATCCTTCTCTCAACATGGACAAAATGCACTTTTTATTACATCTGTGAAAACAGTGGATTTGTTTGTTTGTTTTTACTTTTGCAAACTAGCTAAAAAATGTTTTGTCCATATCATAATCAAATCAGTATAAAATAAATTAATATGTATTTTATATGCACTTTCCATTCACATTCTTAGCGGCAGGCCAAATGTTGATTGGTTGTGAGGTTAAATTCTTAGTTGTTGTGAATGAAATAGTTTATTTCACCAAAATGTACTGTATGCATGTGAAAATTGGATGCAGTGCTGATCACCTGGTGGTGCTATAAATAAAATAAAATAAAATAAAATAAAATAAAATAAAATAAAATAAAATAAAATAAAATAAAATAAGCAAAGCAAAGCAAAGCAAAGCAAAGCAAAGCAAAGCAAAGCAAAGCAAAGCAAAGCAAAGCAAACTAAACTAAACTAAACTAAACTAAACTAAAGTAAACTAAAGTAAAATGAAATATAGTCAAATTAAATCAAATTAAATTAATTAATTTTTTTCGGCTTAGTCCCTTTATTAATTAAAGTAAAGTAAAGTAAAATAAAACAAATAAGTAAAGCAAAGTAAATTAAAACAACGCAAAGTAAAATAAATTTAATTTGCTTTAATTTAATTGAATTTAATTTGCTTTAATTTAATTTAATTTAGTTTAATCAATTTAATAGTTAAAGTGAAATAAAATAAAATAAGTAAATTAAATTAAATTAAATTAAATAAGAAAAATAAAATAATTAAATTAAATTAAATTAAATTAATTTTAAATTAAATTAAATTAAATTAAATTAAATTAAATTAAATTAAATTAAATTAAATTAAATTAAATTAAATTAAATTAAATTAAATTAAATTAAATTCATTCATTCATTTTTGTTTTCGGCTTAGTCCCTTTATTAATCTGGGGTCGCCACAGCAAAATGAACCACCAACTTATCCAGCACATGTTTTACGCAGCGGATGCCCTTCCAGCTGCAACTCATCACTGGGAAACACCTATACACTGTTATTCACACTCATACACTACAGACAGTTTAGCTTACCCAATAAATTATAAATTAAATTAAATTAAATTAAATTAAATTAAATTTAATTAAATTAGATTAAATTAAATTAAGGCGAAGCAAAGTAAAATTTAATTTAATTTAATTTAATTTAATTTAATTTAATTTAATTTAATTTAATTTAATTTAATTTAATTTAATTTAATTTAATTTAATTTAATTTAATTTAATTTAATTTAATAAGTAAAATGAAATAAAATAAAATAAAGTAAAATAAATTACAATAAGTAAATTAAAAGAAAATATAGTAAAATTAAATTAAATTAAATTAAAGTACACTAAAGCAAAGTAAATTAAAGCAAAGTAAATTTTATTTAAAATCTCCAAAAATCTCCAAAAACATAGCCACCCTTGGCCAATGAATAGTGAGTTTATGGAAGTAAATCGGAAAGAAACTTGCTGGGCCATGTTTATCTCATGTCCCTAGAGTTCGTTGAGAAATCTGAAAACTTTGGGTGATGCCATCACATTTTACAAGTGTATAAAAGATTGTGTTCACACGTTTTTTCATTCATGCATATAATAATCTTCATTTATCTTTCTGAGCAGCTTTGCCTGCAAGATTGCTGCTGCAGTAGGTATTTTGACTATTTAGGTCAACATTCAATCAATAAATGCACCAATCCATCCATGATTTGATCTATCAATCAATAAATCAATCAACTGCAGAGTGAGGTCAGAGGTGGCTGATGGTGGTGGGGGAGGGGGCCTTTTGAAAAGCATATTTCTTTAAAAACATTTATGGTGTGTTCCCTCTGGACACTCCAAATAACTCAAAAAGGAGGGGGATACACAGAGTCTTTCCTTTTCTCCAGTTACCTCCTAAATGTTTCAACTGACTACTATAAACTCTATATAAAAATAGCCAAATTCACTCAGAAAGTATGCACACTGTACTGTATGTGTTTGCGTTCTATATATAGTTCAATTATGATATTCAGGTTTTAGTAGGTTGTCCAGGGAATCATATAAATGCAGATATGCATAAACCTTCTTTAATATATTTAAAGCTGTGATCCTCTCATAATTTCAAATACATGCATAACACATAACAGTAAATTACATGGTTTGCATTCTTTTATATGGTGGCTATGTCATCTAACCATTATGCAAAAGAGTATAGCAGAGAGACAAAGGAAATCTCTTGCTTAAATTTGCTCCTCAAACAATTGGTAATACCAGAGATAACCATTTATGTACTTGTGACTTGAGTCTGTTTTCTTTTCTGATGATTTAAACTCAGTAACTTTGCGTCTCGTTTAGACAATGAGTCTACACCAATACCTGGATTGCAAAGGCGCAGTGCTCACAACACAAGGACTTCCTAAGAACCTCCAGATTTCCACATGATTCAGGATGCTTGCACAGCAAGAGAGAGTAATGCAAGTACATTTTCATATGCATTTAAAGCTGTGCACCTTTTAAGGTGTTTTATGAACCCTGGTGATTCTTGTTAGGTGTAGTTAAGTTGAGATCACTAGAAAAAGTGAATTTGAGTCAACTAAAAAATTCAGGACAGCTAGATTTTTTATTTGTTTATTTTTTTACAGTGCAAGACGTATAATATTGCTTTTTGTTAAAATAAGACAATTAAAGAGTCAGCTCAAAACACAAGCAGATCAAAAGGCAAGCAGATTTATACTGCCAACCATTATGGTAATTATATTTATATATATATATATATATATATATATATATATATATATATATATATATATATATATATATTTTTTTTTTTTTTTTTCCCTAGACCTTTCTGCTAATGAGAAGGATAATAATAAAGATCTTAAATCACTCAAACTCCGATAATTACGGCATACATCTATTTTTAACTCAACAGTATAATAATTCTATAGTATTTCCAATGTGTGTCTGCCTTCGACTATTATACCTTCTATCACTGTTGGTCAGCCGTCTTGCAAGAACATTTATCCAGGTTTGACTGAACATAATCAATTTGCTCCAATCTGCAGAAAAATGAGAGCGTATGATCAGCAATATCTCAAGTCATTAGGACAAAATCATTAGAGTATACGGTAGAATGAGGAGTGTTGATCAAAAGTCCCATCAATATCAGCAAATTAATTATTTTTGAAGATTGAAAATAGTCCCCATTGTCTCCTCTCATCCACTCATCATAATATCAGATTTGAATGGCATCTCTTCTCATTTATGGAATTATTGTAAAGTACTCAGTGACATATTAGATTATGCTCGTTTTTTTCTGGAGTGGTTGTGAAGCATTTTTGTTCAGTCTTTGGTTTAATCTCCAAAAAAAAAAAAAAAAAAAAAACATGGGCACAAATCACTAAATAAATAATATCTCATTGGCATAAACTTATAATTAACACATATTATAAAAATTGTTCTACATGTTTTTATTAACACAATACCAGATAAAATAATGACTACAATGTTGGGATTAGGCTTTTATTTATTTAATTTATTAAGCTCTGGTGGTGGCGGCAGCTCTTACAACTCAGGCAGCTTCAAAAAGCTCAGCAACAGAAACCATGACAGGAATAGAAGTGAGAAGGAATTGCAGAGAAAGTTGTCTTTTTGAGCTTGTGGCAGATTGGCAGTAACCATCTTGTTAGCTGAAGTACCGGTTGTGGCCATTTTGTGAGCTGGCGGCAGCCATCTTGTGCAATAATGAACTGGCATTAGCCATTTTGCGAGTAGGTGGATAGGTGAAGATAATCTACGTTGGCGGTCTGCGTTCATTTTCCTTCGGCTTAGTCCAGGTGTTCTCAATTCCGATCCTCGGGCCCCCCTGCCCAGCATATTTTGTATGTCTTTCTTGCTTAACACACCTGATTTAGATCATCATCTCTTTACAGAGAGATTCATGAACTGATCCTTCTGTCAAATAAGAGAGACCTACAAAATTTGCAGGGCGGGTTGCCCCGAGGACTGGAATTGAGAACCACTGGCTTATGGCTCGTTTCCACTGAGTGGTATGAACATAATTTGATTACAACTGCAGATCAATGACAGTGTGAAATAAAAGTCTACTGTAACGTCTGCAATTATATAAAATAAATAAATGCAACAAATATGAACACATACAGACCCTTACAGTCTACGATATGTTACCACTTACAGAAAAACTACACACAACATACATTTAGTCCTTAGGTTCAAAAACAACACAAAAGATAGCCCACAGTCATTGCAAACCTCTCATCTGTGTCTTTAATCTTCAGCAGCACATGTAGCCACTTGCTAGCTTGCTAGTCATTCCGAGTTCATAATAGTCCAAAAGGTGATGATAATATACATGGGAGTTTGTTCATGTTTTAGGTTGTAGATGCATCATTTGCTGCTGTTTTTTCCAGCTTCTCCTTCTTTTTTTCGCTCTTCGCACGTTTGTTCTTTTCTGACAGGATCGGATATTAAATCACTTCAATGATCACGAGCATGTTATTATTATAAGCTCAAAAGTTAGTTATTTCAAATATAGATGAGATCGCAAGCTCTCTGGACAAAGTGAAACCGCTCGCACTTTTAGATAAGCTCGTAAAACAACAACAGGACACAGCAGATTTTTGTTCTTCTTGGCTTTGTGGCTGTTCATCAAGACGACGACAATGTTTGTTTGAGCTCGGGTCGACTATGGCTTGTTATTATATGTATATAATGTATAATGTATGGAAGAAATCACTTTCCCGAACTCTCGCATTCAATCTGCCCAGTTGGTGGAATGAATTCCCTAACTACATCAGAACAGCAGAGTCACTTGCTGTCTTCAAGAAACGACTAAAAACTTAACTATTTAGTCTACTTATCCCTCCTAATCTGTAACTGCCTCTCTGGCTATACCACTAACTGTATTCTCTCTCTCTCTCTCAAAAAAAAAAAAAAAATTAAATAAAAAAAAAAATTTCTAATGCTTTGCTTCTTAGACTACACACCTGAAACTTGTCTATAGCACTTGTTCACTGCTGCTCTTATAGTTGTGTAAATTTCTTCCTTGTCCTCATTTGTAAGTCGCTTTGGATAAAAGCGTCTGCTAAATGACTAAATGTAAATGTAAATGTATATATTATTAGGGTATAATGTCTAGGCTGTGTATTTAAAACATGGCAGTTCCTTTTTTTTCATTCTGGCTTGCTGCACGAGCGAATGACGTATCTCTGTAAACCAATAGCTTTCAGCTGCATGTCTAGCTCCGCCTTTTGTTACCCTTGGTACCCTTTGCAAAGGGTGCCGCAAAAGTGGTACAGTTCGGTTCGGTACGCCTTTTGACAGTGGAAACGGCCATAAAAGCCATACCGTACTGTACCGTACCACTCAGTGGAAGCGAGCTATTAGTCCCCACTTTTCGGTTTTACCAGCACCACCCCCCTGCCCCTCACTCTTCACCTGGGGCCCTCATCAAGAACCCTTGCGTGGGGGCCCACGCATTTTGCACTACGCCACTGCTTATAGCGCATGTTTTTGGACTGTGGGGGAAACCGGAGTACCCAGAGGAAACCCACGCAAACACAGTGAGAACAAACTCCACACACAAATGCCAACTTGCTCAGCCAGGACTCAAACCAGCAATCTTTTTGCTGTGAGGCGACAGTGCTGTTAACTTAGATACTGTGCCGCCCTTGTGTAAAACTGTGGGACCAAATAATGTCATTTGTGTATACATGGTCCTATTAAAAGTTGACATGCATGTTGTGCCATTACTGCCTTTCACAGTCAAGTGGTTCTCACTGCAGTGACACTTTGGCAGAGCTTAGCTCCAGCAAGGGGGAGCTTGAGCTCCAGCTCCTCCTTCTTCAATTGCACTATATTAGTGTACTAATATAGGGAATAGGTGACGCGGTGGTGCAGTAGGTAGTGCTGTCGCCTCACAGCAAGAGCGGGGTCAGTTGGCATTTCTGTGTGGAGTTTCCATGTTCTCCTTGCGTTCGCGTGGGTTTCCTTCGGGTGCTCCAGTTTCCCCCACATGTCCAAAGACATGCGGTACAGGTGAATTGGGTAAGCTAAATTGTCCATAGTGTATGTATGTGAATGAGTGTGTGTGGTTGTTTCCCAGAGATGGCTTGCAGCTGGAAGGGCATCCGCTGCATAAAACATATGCTGAATAAGGCTGTTCATGCTGCTGTGGCGACCCCAGATTAATAAAGGGACCAAGCCGAAAAGAAAAAGAATCAATATAGGGAATAGTGACTGAGGGTATATACGGTGAGCATGGACACAGAACTAGCACTAGTTATACTTTGGTCATTTTTAGTGAGATAATAACGGTCTAATATAATAAAATAATTGTTGCTAAGTTAAAAGTGCTCCTGCTACACTTAGAGATTGGCTAAATGGAGATTTAAAGAAAGAAAGAAAGAAAGAAAGAAAGAAAGAAAGAAAGAAAGAAAGAAAGAAAGGGAACAAGATTCCTTCTCTGTGCTTCTTTCCAGAGAGAGAGAGAAATAAATAAATAAACAAAAACAATAAAATAAGAAAAGAAAGAAACACACACACGCGCACACACACACACACACATACACACACACGCACACACACACACACACACACACACACACACACAGAGAGAGAGAGAGAGAGCGATGGATTCACATAACAGATACCTGTCTAGTCTGTTTGCAGATATGATACACTGTTTTATCAGGATCCAACACTTTCATGGCACTTCATAGCTTATTGGTTTAGTAGCTAATCCATATGATTTTGTACAATCTCATTCATACAGTTTTGTACAATTTGCTAATCCCCAATGACGATTGGGTTTAGGGGTGAGGTTGGGTGCCACGCCTCCTTTTAAAAATCGTACATTTTTGTATGACTGAACTCATAGGAATTAGCCACTAAAGTGAGTGAGTGAGTGTGTTGGGGTAGTGTGTATGGGGATGTTTCATGTCTGATGAATTAATTTCCTATGGCGGTCACTTTTGACCGGGAACACCACAGGTGTAACAAGGTTTATTATAACACTCAAAATTCAATGAAAGAGATGATCATCACTTTTATATGTTCAAAAGCATAGTGTGGAGGATATCTTGAGGCCTTGAGGCAATCAGATGTAAAACACAATATTTATGAGTGATTTAAGTTGTAAATCGGTCAGATTTGACCTGAACACGACAGGAGGGGCAATAAAGAAATAGTGGAATAATAAAGAAAACAAAGCTTCTTAAACCGTTCTCCTGCAGATGCTGTCACCTGACAGAAAGAAGAGGAGAACAGAACAAAGGCAAGAAGAAAGTTTATTTAACAAAAATAGGCAAGGACTTTGATTGATGTTTAGACTTGTGCTTTCAGGTGAAAGGAGACATATGCCACGTCAAACGTGAGTGTGTTAGTACACAACGCTGTCTGCCATACAATTTATTCATGGATTTTGTGACAGTCAAAAAGAAAACTTTGCCTTTGAATTCATTACCCTACAGATCATCTTCTCAAGGGCTGTCTAACTCATGCTCACAGAAAGCAGACAAGCAAAAAAAAAAAAAAAAAGATTATACATTGCAGCACAATTACAAACTGGCATCTTTTTTGTAATTGAACATGAAAAAACAGCCCTCTTTTTGAGCACATTTCTTGTTTGAAGGCAGGCATATTAACAGTACAAATGTTCTCTGACAATGAGCATGTTTACGTGCATGGCTTATTTAGAAACATGTTGTCCTCTCTTGTGAAAATTAACCATTGTTTTATTGCAGTTTATTGCACTAGTGAGACTCTATTTTTTGTAGTAAAATCATAGTAACCACAAAATGAACTATAGTTTTACTATGCCATTTGAAGTTAAATCATAGTAACTACAAAATGAATGGACGTAATATCTGTGATGGCACCCATAGGTTTCTTAATAGCACAAATGAAGCTACAAGTAGACGTGGCCAATCGTCGCCATTTTGTTTGCATGTCATCGCACCGACCGTGAGTGTCCAAGTAAGGGAAAAGAGGCGGAGTGTCAGGTGAGCTACAGAATCCTGCTAGCATTTTACAGACTTTTCTTTGGGAAAAACACTTAATACTTTATTACCGCGACTCGTTTTATGTTCTGACCACTTGTGCTTGGTTATGCACTATATCAATAAAATGTTTAGACTTTTAAAAACACTGCTGTAATACATTGAGCCACTAAGAGGAAAATGCGAACAACTCCCAAATACTTCAAATACAGTCTGTGTTAATAAATCCAAGGCTATTTATGACATCCAGGCATAACACTGTATGACAACGTTTCAGATGACTGTTCTAGACCCTACAGCTAATCAATCTGTCAGATTCTGGAGTGCATTGCAGTTCTAAAGAAAATTATAAATGATTAATTATCCTAAATAAAACAAATACATTTATAGTTATGGTATACAAGTATGTAAGAATTGCACTCACCTGGGAAATAGAGGCAACTTGAATGGTTTGTGAGCACCATTTAGTGCACACAACATGCCTTATTATGTGATAATTGTTGAAAATAATTCCAAAAGGCAATTGACTGTGTAAAGCTAGATAAAACAAAACAAAAATACAATATATATGCAGAGCTCAGCGGCTAATCAGCGGAGTCAGCTAAGATGACATGATGGCCAGCAGCGAGACCTATCTGTCACTCAAGTGGCTACACCCTTAATTATGCAGACTTAGTATAACTTAATAAAATCGAAATGAATTCACCCCCCTCATAGTTGTCATAAGGGTTAATATTAGCTATATACACCAAAAGAATCTTTTGTACCAGACAGTAAGCATGTTTTTATCAGCTGTAAAATTGGCCAGTTTAGCATTGCAGTCAGTGAACATCTGGATGTCCTGGAGCCAGCCCCCAAAGGCGAGTCGATGAATTGCAGTTTCAGTTACTTCCGTATTGGCTTCACAAGGGAGAGCGGGAGGTTGCCGCTCGAGTGAACCATAGTTAGTACATATCACTATAAAATGAAGCATAGTTTTGCTATGGCATTTGAAGTTAAATTATAGTAACTACAAAATAAACCACGGTTTTACTACGCCATTTGAAGTAAAATCATAGTAATTATAAAATGAAGCACATTTTTTTCTGCAGTGGATTTCAGTAATTGAATAGTTTGTTAATCATTTACTTACTCATTCTGAATGATCTTAAAAACACCAAGTAAATAACTGGTTTCTAAATAATGCATTACTTAATTTGATAATGACAAAGTAATCATTAACTAAAATAATAAATTGATATAAAAATGTAATCATTTTATATCATTAAATATGTGCTTTTAAGTGAGGAATACAGCATTTGTAGTTGTATTTATAAAATGTTCGTTAATGTCGAGTTAATGCTTAACAAATGATGAACTAACAATTAGCTAATAGATAATAAATGATTTTTGTTATTTATTTGTTTTATTTATTTGCTTTTGTTAATTATTATAATTATAAATTACAGTAATAAACAAAGCAGCAAGTAGCAATAATCGGGGCTAAGCAGCCCAGCGGCCACATCAACAAACTGGAAAATTCTATAAACATTTTGGCAGCATGGTCTGAGCCAAATTTGGTGGAAATTGGGTTAAGGATCTATGAAAAGTTCAAAACAACAGATTTTCAAACTAATTCAAGATGGTGGAAAGGAAGTCATGTCAATAAGGGAAAAATTATATCTATGTTCTCTGTGTGATACAAAGAATATGCAAGACCAGTCTCATGACAATAGACAAAACTAGTCAAAAGTCATTTAATAATTGTTGTATGATTTCTAAAAGTCAATTTTACTCAGAAGGTGACTCAAACTGACGTAGTTGTCAATGTCAGGTCTAGATCACACACATTAAGTTTAGTTTTTAATACTTCAAACCATTGCAGTGATTCAGCCTGTCATCTGGCAGCATTACATCAAGTTTGCACATATGCTAAATGACAACAGTTTTGTCTATCATCATGAATGCCATAAATTTTGGTCTACATGGTCTGAAAATAATTTAAGTCAAATTTGGTGAAGATTGGACCAAACAGTTTTTAGAAATATCGTTATTATGTTCGACCAAAAGGTGGCACTGTAATGAGCACCTTCAGGGCACAGTCCTGAAGACACATGCCGACTTTCATAACAATCCACTAATGTGTTTTATTTCCATAAAATATGGCAATTTTTAACATAATTCAAAATGGTCGACTGCTGAAATGGCAAAATTACATCATTTGACTCGGCATGCTCCACTAGATGTAAAGATTCCAGTTTTATGAATTAAAAAAAAAATGGTTGAAACGTTATAAGCAAAAAAGCCATTTTTGTATCTTCAGACCACTAGGGGACAATATGCTGAAACAATGCAGCTCACTTCAGACCATGGTTGTGATGACACACACCAAGTTTGGTGTGAATATGTCAATGCGATACAGAGATATCACCTTAAATCAGTTTTTACAAGCTCTACATTAAATTTGTTTGGATTGGCTTGAGACAAGGAATCAGAAGAAAAAAGAATTTTGATTGTAGCCCATTCGGATCAACAGTTATACAGATAAACATAAGTGAAAATTTGGACAAGTGGTGGCGCTAGAGAGTTTGAGTTAGAGAGTCCACATTTGTTGTGATTGAAGATCAGATTGTCTTATATCAGTTTGCCAAAGTTTGCGCAAATGCCAGTTCAAGGGGCTGCCATAGACTCCCAGAGCGGAAGAAGAAGCCAGAAGAATAACAAGAAGAACCGGAATGGATACAATAGGTGCCTACGCACCTTCGGTGCTTGGCCCCTAATAAGAATAATAATTGGCCCCTACTCATTTACCTGACATGCGAAAACCAGCCAGTAGAAATGCCCTGGGAGGCATCCAATAATCTTTTTTTGTGGGATTATTTAATAGTTCAATGTCAACAAGTGAAAAGCAAATTTTCAAAAAAAGGTAGCTCAGTTTAATAGATAATTTTTTTGTTAGTTATTTGTTTGCTGTGCAATAAACAGTTAATTTGCAAAAAAAAAAATGTTGGTAACTGTTTAGCAAATGAACTGAAGACACTATTCACAAGTGGGTCAAAAAGCAAGACTGTACTTAGTTTTCAGTGTCAGAGAACTGACTACCACATGTAGAGGTGAGTTAACTATCAGCAGGTAGGACATTTATTGATATAATAGCATGTGTGGCTCCAGAGGAATGAGCCTGCTCTTTGTTTCACTGAGCACGGCTGCTCTTGAGTGAACACAGGCAAGCTGCAAACTCATTAATGCTGAATTCACAAGTCCTTCTGGCACTGACTGATTACTTATTCAACCTCTCCCGAGTCACTTGTGGAGGAACATTTTTACCCTGAAATGTCTTGAAAGGCAAGAGTTATGAGGGCCACACTATATACCTCACATACAGGTGTGGAAAGTACTACAGTATATTATTGCAGACTTTAGTTATTCTCGTTGGACTGCACTGGAAGTCGTGAATATATGCAGCCATGGCCAAAATTATTGGCACCCTTGGCAAACATAAACAAGAAAAGCTGTACAAAATATATAAATTGTTGCTTTGTTTACACTTTTTATTTTATGTTTGCTAAGGGTGGCAACAATTTATCATCATTCTTAAGATTAATGTATTTTATTCAGGTTTTTATTTAAAAATAGGTTTGTATTTATATATATATATATATATATATATATATATATATATATATATATATATATATATATATATATATATATATATATATATATATATATATATACAGCTAAATCCACTTCTGATTTTTATGCAAAACCCTCTAAATCCACCTATTGGGACAAGACATTCTAATAAGTTGAAAATCACTAAAGATGCAATTAGAGATTATTTTACCAAACATAAAACACATACACAAACCACCTGAAATTAAAAATACATCTGTCAAGTAAGTGGTGGTTCGTTCAGCTGTGGTAACCCCTGATGAACCAGGGACTAAGCAGAAGGGAAATGAATGAATGAAATCTGTCAAGTGCATTAATCAATAACATTAAAACTGACGTGAATTAAATCTTAACAATCTGTTGTCATTTCTGATATTTGGGATTTGGATTTAATGCAAGTAGAACAATATAAACAAGCTTGTTAAATTCAAATAATGTAGTGTAAAAACATTGTGAAACATCAATATTTGTGCATTGTCCATTACTAAAAAAAGGATATAATTTATTGAAGTAATATAAATAATGTATAGTTTTATACATTATATTTATCTTTTAAAACATGGCTTGCATTAGCAAATAAAACACAAGGTTTGCCTACTGTGTAAAAAAGAGGATCTCTCTCAGAAGCTGTCATTTATTCATCCTCTCTATACTCAAGATCTTAGTCTCTTTTTCGTCTCTTGTTTATCCTCATAGCATCCATGCGGAAAAAAAGAACGGCACCTTAACTTTGTCTTTCGTGAAACACAGTTGCCGTTTAATGCTTAGTAAATTGGATTCATTCAAAGTAGCACCACTGCGCAAACAAACGTTGTGAATGCATGCTACATTTCCGACTGTACATTGTGTTTTCTCTTCCTTATAATGAAGAGTTTTGAGGTAAGGGACGTTTTTATTTACCATTCACTGACAGTTGGACAGGCTCATCCAGTTCATCAAACTCCATCTTTTGAAATCGAAAGCGGAATTAAACTTCTCATAAAAGCCGGCATATCAGCGCGGCGCTACATTGAAAGCATATGATTTGATTCGCGCCTTCTGATTGGTTCTCGGGATATAGCGGGTTTTGCTGTCAAAGGCAAGGGGCGTTTAGAGGTTAAACAAACAGTTATTTCTGAATGCGCTGACGCTGTGACTTAAATGATTTCAAACAAAACTATTTGTTGAACATGTACTACGTGCCTAAAGCATTCACTTGATGTCATTAGCTCATTTTTTTGACGGAAATGGCGTTTAGCTGCTTTTGCATCTGAACTCTTCATATATACAGAATATATGTTTTTCAGCTTTCAATTAAATGAACTCACAGCGTATATATATAATTACGGGAGTTTTCCGGGAGACAGAACAATACGGGAGGTGGGCGGGAGATGTGTCTCAAATACGGGAGACTCCGGGAAAAACGTGAGTGTTGGCAGGTTTGTTTTAGACAGAGTTAACCAATAATTACTAATGCCAATTACCAATAACTTCATAACAGTTAAGAAACCAATATTTAGTGAAATAAATCAGATTTTTATTGATAACAACTGAAAATATTAGTTAGTTTATTTAAAAAGACAAGTTTCCAATGATAATAATTTAACTTTGAATTTTGAAACGCTGTCAGATCTTTAATATCATTCAATATAACATGTTAGACTATACTATGTCTAAATATTCTGTCACTTTTTTAAACAATAGTGTATTTTATATGTAAAATAATGTTGGCACAACTGTTATATTATTTTTGAGCACAGCCAGCAAAACTAAACAATACCACCAACAAGAACACATTGTTAAAACTCAACCACTGACAGATACAACTCACTATTATAAACTTTGGCATTGCTTGTTTCTCAAAATTGCCCACTGTCATCAGTTTTGTCCACCTGCAATGGTCTTGTTTACCTTTGGTAACACAAAATGAGAATACAGTGGACACCGAGTGGGGCTCAAACTCCAGGGGGAATAACAGACTGCCTTGCTGTCCTTTTCAATTTGCCCAAAATTGATTCATACAATATTCAATGCAGAAAATATAAGGCAGAATTTCTCCCATTTCCATATAACATTTCAAACATTTCCCTGACCCTTTTCAATCTGATTTTAAAATGCAGTAATTTTTGTAAAAAAAATGGAAATATATCACATATAATTAAGGTCCATATTTTCCTCACATTATGATGGGTGAATTAAAATATGCGAGACAACCTTAAGTATGGTACTGACAGTAAAAAGGAGAGCAGGAAATCATTAGAGGAGAATGATATTCTCCGGAGCGGTAGCTAATTGCCTTTCCTCAGTATCTCAGACATGTTAGCCAGCGATCTTGGTAAGCCTGCACAACAGATACCTCTGGGATATTTGCACCACAACTCACCAGAGGACAGCTTAGTTTGGCAAGAATATTATTTATATTTTTTCATCCTGCTCATCTCATTGCAGCTTGCCTCTCTTGAGAATGGCGCCTATTGAGAGTAGCCTACTTGTGATGGATTGGCATTCTCTGTATGTCAAGCTGCTTTATGCCACTCTAATTGGGAGCATTGGCTGAGAGATGACCATCATACTGTTAAAAAAAGAGTTTGTAGTGAGTTTTGGATGATATTTTAGCTAGGGGCCTGGGAGTCATGTGTTAAGATATTTATCTAAGCAAAATATATAGATTTGTTCATGCAAATGGCATGAATTTGCATGCAAATATTATGTGTAAACACATACTTCTCATGGTTTACTTAAAATTTCCTTCTGTAATAAAAAAATCTTCTTTGTTTCCTTGAAAATGTAAATATAGGGAAGAAAGGAGAAACACAATTAGCATACAAATTACTTTAGTCTCTCGCCGGTTGTCAAACATGTAATCAAGCTCTGCATATATTCTGCAGTGTTGCACTTATCAGAAAGGGGAATATCTGCAAGTTGTGTAAACAGGTTTGTTGCCCTCTCCGCTTAACATCAAGGACGTCAACTATGTTGATAGGTATATTAAGTGTACACACTAGGGTGTTCAATATTTGTTGTATGCGATGATATCATAATTGTTGTTTTAATGATGTGCAAGATGACAATATCCAGTCTTTTGCACTCACTCTGGGAAAAAAAAACGAGACATCCATTGAATAATTAAAGCCCTCAAGAAGGCAGTTTGAATGACCCTATAATTCAAGAATGATTTGTTTTAACCAGTAGATTTTTTTTTACTTGCTTCATTTATAGTATAAAAGAATAAGCCATTTAGTGTGAATGATTTTGAGATTTTGCCTAAACCAACCAAAAACACACATTTCATGTTATTGTAAAAGTGGTTTTTGTCATCTGAAATGTCCAGCCCGGTCTCAAGAGGAAAATAACTACATTATGGATTGTCAGAAATTCAATTCAATTCAATTCAATTCACCTTTATTTGTATAGCGCTTATACAATGAATTCATGAATTCATACAATTTCATTTCACTCCTACCTATTTAAAAGGAAAAATGCCCCCAAACCTCATCCCTAAATCCAACTGTTATTAGCAGATCATCAAATATTGCTAAAATTTAAGAATTAGATTGCACAAAGTCACTAAATCATTAAATAAAATAAAAAAATCTCAAATTGCTTTGAAATTTGGCGGTGGGGCAGTGGGTAGCACTGTTGCATCACAGCAAGAAGGTCGCTGGTTCGAGCTTCGGCTGGGTCAGTTGGCATTTCTGTGTGGAGTTTGCATGTTCTCCCCGTGTTGGTGTGGGCTTCCTCCGGGTGCTCCAGTTTCCCCTACAAGTTCAAAGACATGTGCTATAGGTGATTTGGGTAAGCTAAATTGTCCGTAGTGTATGTGTATATGTGTGTGAATAAGAGTGTAATGTATCTCCACAAACACTGTCTGTTTTTCCTCTTTGCACAGACATTCTATGTAAATAAATGATCATCTACTGTATGCATTAGTTGAGGTTTACCTTTCATTTGCAAATTAAAGATATTAACGAATCATCTAATTTTATCCACTAAGATCTGAAAAAATAAATTTCCTAATATTTCAGCTTTTAAAAACTATTTTTATCCATTGCTTAACACAGTTTTTGCTTTGTAAATTATGTATAGAGACATCATATTATGTAATATTTTTATTTTCTTTATGCTAATCAGCTGCTTTTACTATTTACTTATTTTGTGAGACTTTTTTTATTTTGTGAGGCTTTTTAAAACTTGGATTCAGTGCCAAAATGATTGCTCTGAATATTCCCGAAGCTGCAGAAAATAATCCACGAACAGCAATACGAGTCTGCGTTCAGTATTTTTATATTGTTATAATCAGTCATAGAATTTTACATTCCTATCAACAGTTTTATAGGATTGTGCTCTCATGCTAATTTTACATTTAATAAGTCTAGCTCTAAAAGTGAGATGGATTCATATAGGCTGTTAATCTTTTCATAATCTATTAGCTATTAAAAAAATAAAATGTTATGACAATTAAAACCTTCCTTGCCATATTCACAAGGATGGTGATGTGGACTTGTGTTCTTTTAAAGGGATAGTTCACACACATACACAAAAAGCTTTAAATAGGGTTCCAATCCAATAATGTGTCCAATATAAATGTATTTATTTGTTTATTTATTTTTTATTTATTTTTTTTTTATTCATTCATTCATTTATGTATTAATTATGAATTTGTGTTCAACAGAAAAAAGAAACTCAAACAGGTTTGTGACAAGTTAAGGATTAGTAAATAGAATTTTTAGTTTTGTATGAACTATCCCTTTAAATGTATAATAATATATAAAACTTTCATTTTAACCAAATACTTGTCATCCTTTGTGTGAAATGTACACCGCTTCCCAACAAGACGCAATGTGACAGAGAGATGCCAATCCAAGTTCTGCCTCATTCACAACACAAAACAAGTTGCCAGTGAGTCGCATTGTTATGGTGAATATTTCATCATTTTTTGTCCATGTAACGCATCCTTCCATGGCTGAGAAACCAGCAACCAGCAGCAGTTTCTAATTGAAAAAGTCCATGCCCTCAGCTTCCCTAGAAACTATTTGGGCAATGACATGAGAATTGACTGGAGAAATGTAGGTCTCGGGAAGCACTTTCAAACAGATGCAATTTCATGCCGCTTTAACACTGAGGAAATCATCTTTAATTCAAGAGCACAAAGCTTCCATCCTCTCAGCTGAGAAGAATGTCAACATGAAATAAACTCATGTAACAGAAAATATTTACCCTTATGGACTCAGAGCTTAACGTTTTGAGCTCTGATAGAACACAGCAGATGAAAGGATTTGTATAGGTACCAGCTGCTCTGCCCTTGCACAGCGAAATTGTATGTTATGGCTGCAGTCAAAAGTCGAACATATTGTGTTTCTTAACTATCCAATATTACTTGAAAAATACCTAAAACCAGGGATGGATCAAATATGAACTTGGTCTGGTTTGGACTTGATAAGAATGCAGTCTGTTTCAGCCAAAGTTTCAGACAAACTCTGTGAAGCTGAGCCGAACCAGAGAGTATCATTCCAAGAAATAATGGCAGAAAGAAATAGAAAGTGAAGCTTTATTGCACAGCAAAAATGACAGATTTACTGCTTACTTGTCCAACAATGCTGTAAAATGCATTCATGGCAAGCCGTTTGTATTATTAGTATATTAGTATTTATTGTCATGCTCCTAATACTGACTTTCTATATATATATATATATATATATATATATATATATATATATATATATGATAAATGCAGTTAATTTTGTCATTGTTGGCTTATTTTTTATGTTGAAATGTAATTTATTATTTATTTTGGGGCGGCTGAGATTATCCAAAGAAAATCCAGTATAAACAAATACTTTACAGTCCCCTGCACAGTAAAATTTTGTTTGTTGCTACAGAATGGACTGCTTATGATGTTTCCTGGTCACATGAAAGTTTTTACCTGTTGCAAATACAAAATTGATGTTGCTTGCAAGTGTCCTGTTATATTGTTATGATCAAGCCTCTAAAATATGACCATATCAATATTATTATCAACCAATGTCTTTTAGTTGTAGATTTAATTTGATTACTATTTAAGTCAATTTAAAATAAATATTTTAACTAATCAAATGTTATGGGAATGTTTTTTTTTTTCTTTTTTTATACAAATAAATAAAATTATATATGTACTAGTACCTTTTAAAAACATACTAATTCAATAAATACTGGTAGATAGTACATGTTAAAAAGACTAGTACTTATTCCTTACTAATACTTGTTAGCATTAGATGCTAGGCCTACTGCACTTAAGTATTAGATATTAGTACTAATTAATTATTATTGCCTGTTACTTGTATTAATTTATTAATAGTAATACATATTTATTATGTACCAGTATGTTTTTGTAATCATTACTAGTTGCAAATCCTATCTAACAAATCATAACTCATTTTTACTCATCTTTTGTCATGACAATATAAAGGCTCAATTAAAATCTTATTTATCATCTTAAAAAAAGCAACAATAAACTTGTTCTAACATCTACTGAATTAGTAGTAGCAAATAAATAAGTAGTATCCAGTGGATAAGTACTAGCATTTATTTATTAGGTACACGTTCAAATTATATGTTCCAGTGTTTAATAAACATGAATAAATAAAAATAAATAATAAGATTAAGTAATTAATACTAGTTTGCAATAATTAAATTAATAAAATATATTAATAGGTGTCAGTTTATAAATAATAAATGTTATATTTAAGCTCAATGTAATTTTTTTCTATCAGAAGTACTATCATACAGTATGACTAGCGGGGTTGGAATACATATAGTTAAAATTAAACAGATGATATCTCAATCACAGATCACCACAGAAGTTAATAACAATTCAAATGTTTTACTAGTAATAATAAAATAGTTACTAATCACTATTAATTGAGTTCTAGTATCTATTTAAAGTTACATTGATTGAATGAATCAGTATGTCTTTTTACAATTTTACTCAATTGCTTTGGCTCAATTCTCAATTTAATTTTAATTAAAAGTTTATCTCTGAACAATTAGCTTACTGTTCACTTCAGAGTGGCATTTCTTATTGATGTAACCTGCCTTGGCCAAATTACTGACACAATAACTAGATTTTGAAGCATGAGTGAAATGTTTTGGGTAAGTAACTACTGTACATTTTGCAGACATGCAAAGAAGCATTATGTAATGGAATAAATGCTAGTTTGTGAAAAAATAAGTACTGGTAACATGAAAATAGACTCTGATTTATAGATTATAGCATGATTTATAGATTTATTTTCATTAATACATAGATTAACTGTTTAAATGGCTTTCCTTAGTATTTCTCCATCCAGTTTTGTTTTTGGTGTGTAATTTGAAAGAAGCAAAGAGATTTGAAAGCAAACTGGCTAAGACCACGCCACAGCCTGATACCCTGAGAATTTTGCTTTGAACTCAAATGTGTAGCGAATGTAATATTCGGGAGCCAAACTTCTGGTATTATTTTCATGTCTGAAAATTATTGAGGCTTGAAACAGTTTTACAAGGAGATGAAACATGGCCCTGTGAAAACGGAGTATGTGTGCGACTACATTTGTTGTGTAATGTTCTAGATCTTGATATTACTGGCAAAATAATCGCTTAATCATCTCTGCTTAAGTGTCTCCAGTGATTAACTAAAACAGCCCCATGCTTGTAGCTTCAGCACACTTTCAGACACTTCTTTCTGCCAGACTTTAAAACAAACGTTTAATTTGGATGTTCACATCACAAAAAAGCATGCACTCCCTTTAGTGAAATGCTTATTATTAATTAGGATTAATCATTTGAAAATATACTGAAGCAATTTCTAGGTTAGCGGATGCTTTTGGTTTTTAGATTTATTTTGAATTTATTTTCCTAATGCTCTTTGTCGAATTATTCATATCTGCTTGACGCTCACATCAAATTATCCCTATCAGTCTAACTGAGGGCTCATCAAAGCTAATCAAAATGATCTCATTTTGAAAGTGATTGATGGATTTGTCACTGAATAATAAAATGTGTTCTAATAAATGTGCATAATTTCTCAATAAAACTACAAATTGAAAATCAAATATTATCATCCCGCTGTTTATTGTGCCTGCTGATAAAATAATCATTATTGACATTGAAGTGTGAAATCAATCTAGATTAAATTAAAATAATTCACAGATTTAATTTTCTGGCACGATTTAATCGGTGTATTTAATGAAAGACAGAGATAAAGCAGGCAGAAACGTGAATTACATTTCATAAGAATACAGAAATGAATTCCTAAAGTAAACAAATTAGATTATTAAGATGATATAAATTATCTATGATATTCCTAGCAAAAAAAAAAAAAGAATCTTTAATAAACAATGCATGTGTGTGAGGGAGTCATCTTTAGATGCAATATATCTTATATTCATTTGAGTGGAGGACAGGCAATTAGATATTCGCATTCTCTGAACTAACTGCTGATTCATTTGCATGTTGCTCAGACAACATGACCTATCTTTAAACAAAAAAATGTAACAAACATTCCGTCAGACTGCAGAGCCACAATTAACTTTAGCCTTTCGTTACAATGTTTGAAATTAAAATAGGGGGCATAGGTTACATGTATGAAAGCAATTTAATGTGCAGCATATCTAAAGGCTTCACGTTGCGTATTGTTTATATTTCATTTTATGGTAATCAGCCCCTTTGACTAGCCAATTGATTTATAAGGTTATTTAATTTGTGAGGCTTTTTTGAAACATTGATTCTCGTAAGAATACACTGGATGTTCGGGCAGCAATTCATTTGTCTACAGTGCATGATGAATTGAAATGGGATCTATTTTTTATTCATGCGGCTTCGTGCCTATGGTATTGGAATATGTGCATACATATATTTTGTTTTCTTTCTTTTGCGGGGGCAACAACAACAAAAGTAACAAAAAACAAATGACACTGATTGTAAATCAAAATCCTTTGAATACTAAAACTCTCACATTCAGTATTACAATTTTTCCCTGTAAAACTACATGACTTTTGTTTTCTTACCTTTGTTAAATGTATATAACAGGACATGTAGTATACTAATTAACCACTTTAAAGGGATAGTTCACCCAAAAATGTGAATTATGTCCCCATTTACTCACTCTTTGCTTATTTTAAACCTTCATGACTTTATTTCATGACTTTCTTTCTTCAATAAACACAAAAGAAGATATTTTGAGGAAAGCTGAAAACAGTCACTGACTTCCATAGTATTTGTTTTGCCAACACAAGCTCATTCTGAAAACGCAGCCCTATACACATTTCTGGAGACCTAAATTATGTAGCCAGGAATACGTATGGCTGCATTTCGTCTTTAAAATGAATGCTTCTGGGCGGTGTGACCCCTTTCCTTTTCGCGCTTTCCAGCTGACCCCTTACCTCTGTATGGATGGCTTTCCTGGTGTTACCAGTTTGTCCAGTAGCTCACCATGTATATCGATGGACTTGAGATTTAGAGAGAAATTGACCAGGACGATGGTGTTCAAGTGCAACAAAGAACGGTTCCAGGAAGCAGGTAAGACAAAAACAGAAGCCCAAAAATAAAATAAACAGGTAAATAACAGGGTGAGAATGTGGTAAAATCTGAAAAACATGGTAAAAATTAGGCGAGGGCTTTTTTTTTTCTTGATTGCTTTTTAAAATGGAAAAAATGGAAGTGGGTGCTTGGGTCAATCGCTGCTTTTGAAAACACTTTAAGGGAAAGAGGAGGGTGGGTCAGTCGATCAGTCAGCCAGTCAGTCAGTCGGTCAGTCAGTCAGTCAGTCAGTCAGTCAGTCAGTCAGTCAGTCAGTCGACAGCGGCCTCTGGTGGATTTACGTGAGAACAGCAGGCGTGAATGGCATTCGCTAAAGAAATTTGAGATCTCAAAAAGCTTACACAGTGACCTCTGGTGGATTCGCAAAAACACAAACTTTTACCTACTATTGAAATAAGGTTTTCAGCTTTCTTCAAAGGATTTGGAACCACGTGAGGGTATGTAAATAGTACATTTCCATTTATGGGTTAACTGGGTTAACCTTTAAGTACACATTGGTAACTCCATTTTGTCATCAGATTACCTTCATTCTTAACATGGTCTGCAAAAATACTGTTAAGCTGTGAAGTGTAAATGTGTTGCTCAATTAGCAGTAAAGGACCCACATTGTACCAATTATTATGCCCCACACCATTAAACCAACAGCAGCCTGCACATTTGATAAAAACTAAGAATCATGCTTTTATGTTGTTTATGCCAAATTCTGACCCTACCTTCTGAATATTTAAGAAAAAAGATAATCAGACCAAGCAATCCTTCTTTATTTAGTTTTTGTGAGCTTTTGCAAACTGTAACAAGTTCTGTTCAGAGATGACAAAATATCACTGACGTGGCTTTTCTGCTGCTGTAGCCCACCTGCTTCAAAAATATGCTCTTCTGTAGAACTTAATGAGAGTGTTGTAAAAGTAATTTAAGTTTGGCATAAAGTACATCTAGGCAGGTGTTGTTGCAGAAAAAAGCCCTAATTGGCAGCCTGATGCAAAGTAGAAGGATGCTAAATAAGACTGTCCCACATTAGTATATTTCACTTAATACATGTCTTACTTACTCCCAGGGCCTTTTATATTCAAAGTTGATATTTAGCCGCAACAGCGCTACCCACTGCGCCACTGTGGTGTCTACTGGCGCCAAAAATTAGACACAAAACCTTGTTCTGAGCCATAATAGTTCTTTATTAATTCTTTAATTAAAGGCAAAGCTGACTAAAATGAAAATGGCTGAATGGAGCATACACTAACCTACATATTATTCAGTCACAAGATAAAGCCAAACAGTCCAAAACATGGCATGACAAGCATTATAGATGTGACAGTTTGATGATTCGTAGTACTCAGATGAGCCTTTGTTATTAGTTTTAGTGGTTGTTATATCAGAAGAACATTGCTTAGAATGTTGCATCTGACCAATCCGAATCAGGTACTCCAGATTCCATAATATTGTATATGAGTTCATGAAACTTCCCAGTGGGCACGTTGATGTTAAAAAAAAAAAAAAAAAAAAAAAAAAAAAGCAATTTGATGCCAAAGCCAATTGGCAATTAACCCAGGATTATGTATGCCTACAATCCATGTTAACTACCTTGATGTCAAAACAACATCAAATTGAACTCTAACATTGGCATAAAAAACACAAATAAAAAGGTGATTACAGGACAGTGGTTTCAAGCCTTTTTTTTTTTGCCCACAGAACCTCTGCTCTGTGGAGATTGTTTTTCTTACCACATCCTTTATACTCATAGATATACTTATACAAGTAGTTTGTAATTGGCAGCATCTGAAACCAGCTTGTTTGGTACCAATAGCCATGCCACATTCAAAGTAACGTCCTGGTTACGTACGTAACCCACGTTCCCCGAATAGGGAACGGAGACGTGTGTCTGTTATTAAACAGACTTTTGGGAGTGCTTTAGACGACCAATCACATCTGAAGATAAGAAAACGGGCCAATGAAATGCCAATTGAATTGGCGGAGCTTAGCTCCACAGCTGAAACTGATGAGCCAATTAGGGCTATATCAGTCGGCTGCTGGAGCCAGCTCATCAGAATTTGCCTGCTGAAGAGCCGATCGCTCAGCTCCCAGCTGGAGACTCAGGTGCTGTGGCAGTGGAGACACACGTCTCCGTTCCCTATTCGGGGAACGTGGGTTACGTACGTAACCAGGACGTTCCCCTTCATATGGGAACTTCTACGTGTGTCTGTTATTAAACAGACTTTTGGGAGACTGTATGGAAAGCGCCACAGCAGCTAAGCCTGTCGCGTCCCTGATGTGTAGTTTGCCAAGCCAAAGCGTGAGCGCACTGACATCACCAAGAGCGCAACCTTCCAACGTCCCCTAGGCCCAACATATTACCATTACATGGGAATAAAAGTTTTAAATCAGGGGTCGTAAGTGTGCTTTTACCTAGCTAATATAGACTAGGGATTTTGGAAATACGACAGTACGTTGGGAAAGCGTGCCAGTCCCCGAAGGGGGAGGATGCAGCGGAGACCACCTGCTACCCTAAAGGGGAGACCTGATGGTAAGGAGACATATGGACTAGCCCTAATGAGGGGGAGTGCTACATATGATAAGCTGGTTAGCGGTTTAGGGAAGACACGGGACCGCCTAATAAGGGGGAACACACCGTGGTAATAATGCATATGACATCACCAATGGGGATGCACATAGCTGGCACCGATCCTCAATATGCGTGTAGACCTAATGGGCATACCAACCGCACACTGAGCCATGCACTCGACTCCTCCGCTGAGTCGATGCTGGGGGCCTCGGAGGAATTCTCTAGGGTTCGCCTGGGAAGGGAAACTTACTAGTAGAATAGGAAAAAGCGCACGCATCTCCGGTTTAGGGAGCCTGGCGCAGCAAGCGTTTGTGACACCGAGCTTAATTCCCCCCCGATTGATTGGGATTACCCAATAACCGGGAAAAAACTGGCTCCACTCGGAGGTTATAGAACCTCGCAAATGTGTTAGGTGTCGCCCAACCCGCAGCTCTGCAGATATCTGTGAGAGAGGCGCCGCGTGCTAACGCCCATGAGGAACCGACACCTCTAGTGGAGTGCGCTCTCACGTTAGGAGGGCGCGGCTCGCCCTGGCATTGATAAGCGAGGGCGATGGCATCAACTAACCAGTGGGCCAACCTCTGTTTTGACACGGCACTTCCCTTCTGCCGGCCACCATAACAGATAAAGAGCTGTTCACATGATCTTACATTTTGCGTTCGTTCCACGTAAAGGCGTAAAGCGCGAACGGGACAAAGCAGTGAATGGGCTGAGCCTGCCTCCTCCGCAGGCAGCGCTTGCAGGTTCACCACCTGATCTCTAAATGGGGTGGTAGGAACCTTGGGCACATAGCCAGGTCGGGGTCTCAGGACAACGTGAGAGTAACCCGGCCCGAATTCAAGGCACGATTCGCTGACCAAAAATGCCTCCAGATCCCCAACTCTTTTGAATGACGCCAATGCGATCAGCAGAGCTGTCTTAAATGACAGAAATCTAAGGGATACCGAATCGAGTGGCTCGAACGGATCTCTCTGCAGACCCGCCAGGACTATAGAGAGGTCCCAAGAGGGCATGAGAGGGGGGCGGGACGGATTTAATCGTCGCGCGCCTCTGAGGAATCGGATGATTAGATCATGCTTCCCGAGCGTGTTGCCATCCACTGCGTCATGATGAGCGGAGATTGCAGCCACGTAAACCTTCAGTGTGGAGGGTGACAGCCTACGCTCCAGCTTATCCTGAAGGAAGGATAACACAATGCTAATCTGGCAAGTTCGGGGGTCTTCTCGGCGAGAAGCGCACCACTCAGAGAATAGACTCCACTTCAGGGCGTAGGCATGCCTCGTAGAGGGTGCTCTAGCCTGAGTGATGGTGTTAAGTACCGCGGGGGGTAAGTCACCTAAGTCTTCCGCGCTCCGTCTATGGACCACACGTGGAGGTTCCAAAGATCTGGGCGTGGGTGCCAGATGGTGCCCCGTCCCTGAGAGAGGAGGTCCTCCCTTAGGGGAATGCGCCAAGGAGGGGCCGCCGCGAGGAGAGTGAGCTCCGAAACCCAGGTCCGGTTGGGCCAGAGGGGCGCAACAAACAAGACCTGCTCCTCGTCCTCCCTGACTTTGCACAAAGTTTGTGTGATTAGGCTCACTGGGGGAAACGCATATTTGCGCGTGCCCGATGGCCAGCTGTGAGCCAGTGCATCCGTGCCGAGGGGGGCCTCGGTCAGGGAATAAAACAGCTGGCAATGTGCGTTCTCGGCGGAAGCAAACAGATCGATCTGGGCTTCCCCGAAGCGCGCCCATATCAGCTGGACCGAATCGGGGTGGAGTCTCCACTCTCCTCGGGACACTAGCTGCCGTGAGAGCGCATCGGCTGCACGGTTGAGCTCGCCCGGGATGTGAATGGCACGCAGCGATTTCAGCCGCGTGTGACTCCAAAGGAGCAGACGGCGAGCGAGCTGAGACATGCGGCGAGAGCGTATACCCCCCATACGGTTGATATAAGCCACCGTCGCCATGCTGTCCGTCCTGACCAGCACGTGTTTCTGCTCCAACACCGGAAAAAAGCGGCGGAGAGCCAGATACACTGCCAACAGCTCCAGGCAGTTGATATGCCAAAGCAGGCGGGGTCCGGACCACGAACCCGCGGCTGCTTGCTCGTTGCACACGGCCCCCCAGCCTGTGCTGGAGGCATCTGTCGTTACGACAACATGCCTGGATACTAGCCCTAGGGGCACTCCGGCCCGTAGAAAGGCCAGATCCGTCCAGGGGCTGAGGGTGCGGAGACACAGCGGAGTGATGTGCACCCGGTGCGTACCCGCGCGCCATGCCCGTCTGGGGACTCGATCGCGAAGCCAACGCTGAAGTGGTCTCATATGAAGCAAACCGAGCGGCGTGACCGCGGCTGCGGATGCCATATGCCCCAGGAGCCTCTGAAAACATTTCAGCGGGACCACTATCTTCCTGTGGATCTCGTTTACACAGGAAAGCATTAGCCTGGCGCGCTCCTCGGAGAGGCGCGCAACCATGGTGATCGAATCCAGCTCCAGCCCGAGATAAGAGATCCTCTGCGCAGGGCAGAGTTTGCTCTTCTCTCGGTTGACCTGAAACCCCAACTGGTCGAGGTGCCGAAGCACTTTGTCTCTGTGCATAATTAACTGATCGCGAGAGGAGGCTAGAATGAGCCAGTCGTCGAGATAGTTGAGTATGCGGATACCCGCGAGCCGCAAGGGCGCTAGAGCACCCTCCGCGAGCTTGGTGAAAACCCGCGGAGACAGAGAGAGCCCGAAGGGGAGGACTTTGTACTGCCACGCTCGTCCTTCGAACGCAAACCGGAGAAAAGGGCGGTGGCGTGGAAGAATAGAGACGTGAAAATACGCGTCCTTCAGGTCTATGGCTGCAAACCAATCCTGAGGACGGACGCTCTGAAGCAAGCGTTTCTGCGTGAGCATTCTGAAAGGCATTTTGTGTAAATGACAGTTCAGTCTGCGCAGATCTAGGATTGGTCTTAACCCCCCGCTCTTTTTGGGCACGATGAAATACGGGCTGTAAAACCCGGACTTCATCTCGGCTGGAGGGACCTGCTCGATTGCATCCTTCGCCAGGAGGACAGCAATCTCCTCTCGCAAGACAGGGGCGCTCTCGGGGATAACCCTCGTAAAAAGGACACCCGTGAACTTGGGAGGGCGAATAGCAAACTGAATCGCATAGCCGAGTCTGACCGTCCGTATGAGCCACCGCGACGCGCTGGGCAGCGCTAACCAGGCCGGCAGAGCGCGCGCTAATGGCACCATCGGAGCGATCGCTGACGTGCCAGCGGAGGGGCAGCTCGGGATGGGAGTGCTCATCCCGGAAAGCGGTGCGTCCCGAGAATGAGCTGAAAATTAGAGAATTTCTCTTACCTTCCTCCCTGGATCCCGCGGTGAGGCCAGAGTGAGAGAAAGGAGTCCGTCCTGCTGCACTCTGAGGGCCTGAGGCGAAGGGTCCCGGCGCTGCGAGCTGGAAGGCAGAGCGTCCCAGACTGGCAGTGCTCGGGTTTGCGCATCCGGAGAGAGAGGAAACTGCTCTTTTATTGACAATTTGGTTGCCGCCAGCCCAGAGGCCGGCAGCGATGAGTTTAAAGTCGTTGTTATGGACTGATGTGATGATCCTCGGCCCCCCACCGAGGAAAGAGCAGGTCCCCTCTTCTCCGGATGGCCCGTCTCAGGGTCGCTTCGCGGTCCGCTTACCGGACTTAACGGCGCCCTGGGGCGGGGGCGTCACAGTCCCGCGGGAGGCTCGGCGTTGCCGCTTGGCCGGTGGAGCGGGCAGCGGAAGCGGAGCAGATGTTGAAGCCGCGGGTGGACGCCCTCGGCGAGGAGCAGCCGCAGCGGAAGGGGCAGCGGGAGGAGCAGTTTTCCGAGCCCGCTGATGGATGACCTCACCCATCGCCTTGGACTGCTCTTTCACCGCGGAGAATTCCTGGGTGAACTCCCCAACGGTGTCGCCGAACAGGCCAGCCTGGGATATGGGAGCGTTAAGAAAGCGAGCTTTGTCAACGTCTCTCATATCAGCCAAGCTCAGCCAGAGGTGGCGTTCCTGGACCACTAATGTGGCCATCGTCTTCCCCAGGGCACGAGCAGCCGATTTGGTGGTCATGAGAGCATAATCGGTTGCCGTGCGGAGCTCATGCAGCAAGCCCGGGGAAGAACCGCCCTCCTGCATCTCGGCCAGCTTCTCGGCTTGGTAGCGTTGATAGGTGGCCATAGCATGCAGAGCGGAGGCGGCCTGGCCCGCAGCAGTGTAGGCTCTGGCCGTGAGAGACTCAGATAACCTGCACGCTTTGGAAGGGAGTTTGGGTGGACCTCTCCAAGTGGAGTGGCTCTGCGGACAGAGATTGACCGCGATGGCACGCTCCACCTGGGGAATCGCCTCATAACCCCTGGCCGCTCCGTCATCGAGGGAGGTGAGAGCGGGAGCGCACGAGGACCGGGCAGAAAAAGGTGCCCTCCATGCCTGCGTGAGCTCTCTGTGTACCTCCGGGAAGAAGGGGACGGGGGGTCTAGAAGGCTTCGCCTTCTTCACCCCCACGTAACACCCATCTAAGCGGTCCGGCCGCGGTTCTGGGGGACAAGCCATCTCCAGTCCCACGGCCGAAGCAGCCCGGAATAACACGGCTAACATGTCCGACTCCAGATCCGAAACCTCACTGACAACCCCGGAGGGTGGCAGGGGGTCCGGATCTTCATCAGAGCATGTCAGCCCGCCCTCCGATGCAGCGATGGACATCACGTCCCCGGTGTCATCTAATGAGAGCGCGGCCAACCCAGAGGATGGACCAGCGCTAACACTCGAAGCAGAAACAGAGCGCACTGACGAGGAGCGAGGGGTCCGCGGGCCCGAAGGCGACGGATTAGCCCCCACTGTAACCCTCAGGCCTGCCCGAGTGCTAACCGCTTGGCGGGGAGCAGCAGGGGTGACTTGCCCTAATAAAAGAGCTCGCCGCGACCTCAGTTGCGCAACAGTCAAGCCATCGCAATGCGGGCAAGAACTGTCCGCGAGCACCGCATCAACATGTTGGACCCCCAAGCATGTGACGCAGTACTCGTGCCTGTCATCCGGGGAGAGGAAACCACCGCATCCAGAAACGCACGGTCGAAACGACATCTTTAAAAAGACGCGCTGCACGACCGTGTGCTCTCTTAGGGAATTCTGCTCTTTTAACAAACTGCTCTTTCAGGTCACCAGCGAAACGCCAAGGGGACGGGAAACCCAGCTCGACCGCCGCTAGAACGTCTTCCCTCGCACTGGTGAGAATAATGCTTTCTTTCAGGTTGGAAGTCAGCTCAGCAGAAGGTTCTTCAGTCTCAGATCGGGTCTGAAGCAACAATTCTGATGAGCTGGCTCCAGCAGCCGACTGATATAGCCCTAATTGGCTCATCAGTTTCAGCTGTGGAGCTAAGCTCCGCCAATTCAATTGGCATTTCATTGGCCCGTTTTCTTATCTTCAGATGTGATTGGTCGTCTAAAGCACTCCCAAAAGTCTGTTTAATAACAGACACACGTAGAAGTTCCCATATGAAGGGGAACTTCAATTATCCTTCTTCTTCATTATGATGCTTGCTTTAAACTTCAACCAATCATCTTGATCACATAAATGCCTAAATACATTGAAATTGCTCACATGTTTTTTGCCCGATATTTGTGTAAACGTGCAGGTTGACTGGAGCACATTATAAAATGGAAAGCAATTGTATATATAAGTAAAGGTAAATATAAAACACCTTGTTTATGTGTGTGTCCCTGTGTAGTTTTTCCACATCATTTCAGAGAAAGCATGTTGAGAATGACCCTAATTAACTCTGGGACAGAGATGAATCAACATCATGAGGTGCTTTGACTGTAAAGTGCCGCTCATCAGCAGATGAGATGGGGGGGCGGATAGATGAATTACCGGCGTCGGACAAACATCAATTACTCTTTCAGAGATACTTTTTAAACTGTTTATAAACACTACGCTTCTTATCGATCTTTTCCGTTTTTTATGACACTTTGAAGAATTAAAAATGTTTGATGGATTTCAGTTGAAGTCAGAGAATGCGATAGCCAAAAACAATGTATTTCTAGACACTAACCATTTTATGAATCATTTAAATTCTGGTGTTGACTCCAGCATTAGTATATGTAATATACTGTATATGGTTGAGTTGGCTGTATTTCAGGATTGGACTGCAAAGCATGAGATATACTGTATCTCAGTGTAACAAATTATTTAAAGGGGGCAATATTGTATACTTTCATCTTCCTTTGTTGGAATGCTGAATATCTACAAAGGTACGAAGTCCATAAGTCTCCATATCCATATGGAGATAAATCCTCAATAGTAATCTTGAGTTTTCTTCTGCACATCACAATACCTCACATATAAATATTTCTTACCCAAGGCATGCCTAAGGGGACAAAACCTGGTTGTGCTGTATAGTACTGTGTTGTTTTTACATTTCTGTGTGCCCTTTTTTGTGTTTTCAGATTATTATTATTATTATTATTATTATTATTATTATCATGATTAATTAATTTTCCTTCGGCTTTATCCCTTATTTATCAGAGGTCACCTCAGCGGAATGAACCATGAACTATTCCGGCATATTTTTTATGCAGCGGATGTCCTTCCAGCTGCAACCCAGTACAGGGAAACAACCATACACACTTATACACTATGGCCAATTTAGTTCATCCAATTCACCTATAGCGCATGTCTTTGGACTGTGGTAGGAAGCCGGAGCACCCAACATGGAGAGAACATGCAAACTCCATAAAGAAATGCCAACTTACCCAGCCGAGACTCAAACCAGCGACCTTCTTGCTATGAGGTGACAGTGCTAACCACTGAGCCACGGTGTCACCTATTATTATTATTCATTCATTCATTTGTTTTCCTTCGGCTTAATCCCTTTATTCATCATGGGTTGCCACAGCAGAATGAACCGCCAGCTTATCCAGCATATGTTATACACAGTGGATGCCAAAATATACTGTATATATATATAGCCAAGATATACTGTATACTGAAAAACAATATTTGTTTTGTTACAGCTTTAAAATTATTTTATTAATAAGATAATCTTTTTATAAAAATAAGCTTTAAAATAATCTGCTAAGGGGCTAAGCAAAATAATCTTATTTTAGATTAAGCCAAAATAGCCAAAAAAAACAAAAAACAAAGCCAAAATATTATTATGTTGTATACCACACTGGCAGATTATTTTGTTTCTTTAAGGGAAAAACTTTAATTTGCAAAATAACTTTGACATTATGTCTAGAAAATGCTTCTTGGTTTAAAGATTTTTAGATTTTTGGACTAAAAATCACACAAAAGTCTAAGTAAGGAAATGATTTTTTGGCACCTTTAAAAGAATAAAAACATTTTAAAATCTCATTATTAATATTTTTTCTTACTCATTTTAAAGTGTTCACTGATGCACCCAAAGGATGTCTGTTCGTTTTTTTTTTTCTTTTTTCACAAAGTACAATGAATGTGAGTCATACATAAAAGGCATTTCAAAAGTCCAGTAAAATGTCAGAATATAAATGCGTTGAAATGAGTCAGAGGTGTATATATATATAAATATATATATATATATATATATATATATATATATATATATATATATATATATATATATATATATATATATATATATATATATAAACAAGCCATCAAAAAGAACCCTGGCATGTTCACATTTTACATACTGCTGTGAAGTTAAATTAACTGTCTTGTTACGTCTAATAAACATTAACATCACCAAAACATCCATGCATCAGAAACACACAGCCCTCACGGCTTCCTCAGAGCGTATATGCTCCATGAAATGATAAGACAGTGATGTGAAGCTCCTCTTCTATTAATCAACCTTCTCTGCTGGGTGAAGATCTGGAACACACCGGGAGATTGCATCTAAATTGCTGTAATCGTACCATTAGATAACATAAGGCATTCCCACTGATGTTCCTGTGATTCTGTCATGTCTGCAATAATTCCAAGATAATGAGAGAGCTTTTGGGATTCGCCTTTCACTGGCTGATCTCTTAATCACTTCTCAACAGCAGGACATTGATAAACTTTCCCCTGTGTAACCAGCTAATAAAACTGGTCTGAAGTCAAGTTAGCAGTGCTTTTTCTGCTAAAACCATAAGTTTAGTAGTTTTCTCATGTGTTATGCCCTCTAGAACCTTTTAGTAGCTGTGGCTTCTAAAAGGCTTGAGGTTGCTTTCTTCATTATAGTGTCATGGACTGAATGATAACCTCACCGTAGCACTAGATTTAATTGCTTGCCCTCTCTGAAACCTGGACGTGTGAACGATAGGCTGGACCATACTGCTTTTACAACCGGCATCATTATAACCAGAACTCAACGCTCTGAGGTCTATAGTCTATCGCCTGTTTTATTTATTTTATTTTTTCAGTCGGTGCAAAATCAACTCAAAAACACTCTGTCCATTTTAGTCATGGGTGTAAGTGTTCTATGTCTTGGGAAACAGTGAAATGTTCGTTTTTACCTGTGAGGATTCACAATAAAAATAAAATTAGCTTTTTGCAAAATAAGAATAATTAAGTTATGTGTATTCTGGCGCATGCTCTTTGTGAATAGTCATTATTATACTGTAGTTATATTTATAACTAATATTCTTGATGTAAAGAGGTCTAAAGCAGTTCAATCCTAGTTTTGGTTAATTCCAACTTTCATTCATTTTCTTTTCAACTTAGTCCCTTTATTAATCTGGGGTTGCCACAGCTGAATGAACCGCTAACTTATCCAGCATATGTTTTACACAGCGGATGCCCTTCCAGCTGCAACCCATCACTGGGAAACATCCATACACACTTATTCACACACATACACTACGGACAATTTTGGCAAACCCAATTCACCTGTACCACATGTCTTTGGGCTGGGGGAAACCGGAGCACTTGAAGGAAACCTACGCGAACACAGGAGAACATGCAAACTCCACACAGAAATGCCAACTGACCCAGCCGAAGCTAGAACCAGCCCTGCTTAACTTCATGAGTAATCAGTCTTAGGGTTCAGGGTGATATGGATAAAGCTTCATCACAACTTCTCCATCCTGCTAGTCACATCAACCATAACTGCTTCCAGGACAGACAGGAGCATTGGAGTTGTGGTCAGGTACTGATCAGGCACAGCCCTGATTAGCTTCAGTGGGCGACCATGTAAGAGTTGCAGAGAGCTAGCTACTGGTAACATGTTGCTTTCTGATCAATAATTGTTTGCCTTCTTTAACACCTTGCATGGTTTCATCAGGAAGGTGGAACTACCAACTGATTTCCAGAAACATGAGGGTAAAAAAAAGGTTAATGTTGTGTTGGCTGAACACACTATACTGCTAATTAATTGCACCTTGTTATTTATGTTTTTAACACAAGGGGGTTCATTTGGTGATCTTCAAAAATGTAATAAATATTATTATTAAACTAAATTTAGAAATGCTATATTTCATATATAACATACAAAAAAAATTGTGGTTAATAATTAAATTAAAACTGAAGCAGCAACATGTAAATAAAAAGCCATCAGCCTTTCAATTTATGTTATTAATATTATGTTTTTTTTTCCTTTAGGAGTCGCAATCCAATGGGATTTTGTTAGATGAATGACACAGCAATAGCATCAGTTGCATCAGATCAATTTTACGGCGCCAGGTTAAACTTTCCGACACCCTTTCAGCACTCACGTACATTAAAAATAAATACAGGTCACAACTGAATGTGAAGCATGATCTTTGAATGGTGGTCTTCAAATGTAAACCTAGAATGTACTTGCTGTGCTTCTTTAGGGGAATGTTGAAATTAAACAAATGAATCAATTACTGTCAGATTTAATTTTTATAATTGTTGTGAATGTTTTCCTTTTTTTAAAGGCCTATTGGTGTGTGTGCAGAATTGTGTTTGCATATTTATAACCTTCGAGGACGGGTGATGCAAGTCACTGGCTTTGTTATTTTGGGGGTCGTGGGCTGAAAAGTTTGTGAATCTGGCCTACAGTACATTTTAGGACATATTATTTTACCATTTAACTAAAAAAAAGACAATTATCCAGTTGACAAAAATACTAATTTGTAAAGCAGCTTTCTGTATAAATCATGTTCTGCCCACAGAACTGTCCGTCTGAACATCTGAGAAGCAGGAAAGATCCATTGCCTGATCCTTGCAGTAACTCCCACAGCGGAGAGCTCATTAAACACTGCTCATTTTAATATGACACGATATCCTGCAGTACACAGCATCAACAAATATTGGACTGGACACAAATTAATCTAATTTTCTATTATCCGTAACATGACAGATTGTGTCAAGTTGGGTAATTGCATTTATAGAAATGGGGAAAATACTTTTTCCTACTAATTTGCAGGAGTGGCACTCTCATTCACCATGAGGGGAAAACAGCTAGTGGCTAAAAGTGTTCGCAGTATTCTGCACATAACATTAGATGTGATTAAAACCATGATTTATGGCAAGCTTGTGTGGTATGTTTAGGTGCTATCCATCTTCTGTTCTGAGGGATCTTCTGTTTTACGTCTGATGTTTAAATGTGATATTGCTGCATTTGAGAGTGTGTCACTGATTTTTGCATTTGTCTTTTTATCATAATGGTGCTGATACCATTTGGTTATGCTTGCATTAGAAACATGTAAACAAGAATGATGCTAGGTACAGTAAAATTCACCTCACAAAGTATTTTTAGTGTTTAAAAAAAATTAAGATCATTAGCATATGTTTTAAAAGACTTTAAGTATTACACCAAAAAAGGTTTTAAAAGATTTTTCAAACAGAAATGAAAAAAAATATTTAGGCCACACTTTATTTTGATGGTCTGTTTGTTGAATTTAGTTACATTGCATCTACATGCCAAATAATTCTCATTAGATTATACATTGACCATTAGGTTAGGGTTAGGGATGGGGTTAGGGTTAGTGTAAGTTGACATGTACTTGAAAAGTTTCTTATAGTCAGTTAAATGTCTGTTGAAGGAGCAGCATCAACAGATATTAAGCAGACAGTCTACTAATACTCAAATGTACCATCACAATAAAGGGTTACCAATAATTAAAAATAATTAAAGAACAGCTAGCTGGTGATGCTGTTTGGTGATAAATGAATAAGAAAAGGCATCACAGTGGTGCAGTGGGTAGCACGATCGCCTCACAGCAAGAAGGTCACTGGTTCGATCCCCGGCTGGATGAGTTGGCATTTCTTTGTGGAGTTTGCTTGTTCGTGTGGGTTTCCTGTGGGTGCTCCGGTTTACCCCACAAGTCCAAAGTTATGTGGTATAGGTGAATTGAATAAGCTAAATTAGCCGTAGTGTATGTGTGTCAATGTGTGTTAGTGTTTTCCAGTGCTGGGTTGCAGCTGGAAGGGCATCCGCTGGGTAAAACATATGCTGGATAAGTTGGAGGTTCATTACGCTGTGGTGACCCCTGGAAATGAATGAATTTAAACATACTGAATAACTATATCAGTATAATGTCGCAACAGAAATCAAGACTTGTCAGACCAGGCAACGTTGTTCCAATCTTCTTCAGTACAGTCCAATTTTGGTGAGCCTGTGCAAATTTTAGCCTTAATTTCCTGGTTTTTAGCTGACAGGAGGGGCACCCTGTGTGGTCTTCTGCTGCTGAAGCCCATCCGCCTCAAGGTTCAACAACGTGCATTAAGAGATGCTCTTCCCCTCAGTTGTAACGAGTGGTTATTTGAGTTACTGTTGACTTTCTATCAGCTCAAACCAGTCTGGCCATTCTCCTCTGACCTCTGACATCAACAAGACATTTGCGGCCACAGATCTGACACTCACTGGATATTTTCTCTTTATTTACCGTTACTTGTAAAGCCTGGAAAAGGTTGTGCGTGAAACTCCCAGTAGATTAGCAGTTTCTGAAATACTCAGACAAGCCTGTCTGGCACCACAACCAAGCCACGTTCAAAGTCACTTAAATCACCTTTTTACCCCATTCTTATGCTCATTTTGAATTGCAGCAGATCGTCTGAGCCGTGTCTACATGCCTAAATGCATTGAGTTGCTGCCATGTGATTGACTGATTAGAAATTTGCGTTAACGAGCAGTTGGACACAATACGAGCAGTTGTACCTAATAAAGTGGCCGGTGAGTATATATACAGTATAATCTATATGTTTGAGATTGATAATAGGAAAAAACATTTGCATATTATAAGGATTTCTGACAATGATTGTTTAATTTAAAATGAGCTAAATTAACGTTTTAAGTAAATGCTATCTTGTAAAAGAGACTTAAAATTCATAGCGCCCGAGTCATTTGAATTGTACTCCATACACACTCTTGGCTGACATGACAAGGATGGTAATATAACACACAATATTTTTGCACTATGATGCACACTATGACTAACACTTAGCATTTCAGAGGGACAGCAGACGAAAATGTAAAGCAAACAAGTCTGACACAGCTGTCTCACCTATCCCACTCTTTTTTCCCTCCTACTCACACCTTCAGCAATAAGGGGCAAATTGCTTCAGCAGAGTAAAACCGTCTTGCCTGACAGGTTGGATGCTGTTCTTTTTAACATTTTAACTCCCAACCCAACTGAAACCAAGCAAAGCAAAGCAAAAAAAAGCATCCTCCTGTTGGGTTGCAGTTAATCAGCATCTGCTATGGATTTATGACATAATTCCAGAATGTAAAGGGCAAGGTGAGCTGTAGGACACAAACCACCACCAAACATGCATTCCGTTCCATTTACAAGTGGGAAATTACATTTAAAATTCAAATGATTTATTTGACTTTGGCACCACACCTAACCCATACAGATTTGACACAAAATCCATGACAAAAAATTGGCAACATCAGTGGTGCTTTCACAAAAGCTGTCCTGACAGGTGATGGATAAGGTTTTACTATATGTTTAGATACTATTTGAAATCTATTTGGCTGCATCTAGATTTGCCTACTTTGTCCTAACAGCATGCAAACTGAATTCTATGCAAGACTTGGATTATTGTGTCCTATGCTTGCCAAAAGTGGCTGGATGGTGTACTATTTCCAACGGATTTTCAGAGTGAGCGTCTGTGTGTGCCTTTGGGTTTATAATGCCCACATCTCCTGTTGTGGATGAGGAGGAATTCTCTGTTGACCTTTTCAGTTGTAGAAAAATGGCAAGGAATGCAAGGCTGAAACTGCCACCACATTTATTTAAATGTATGAACCTGAAAGTTAAGTGAGGGAATAGTTCACTGGAAAATGAAAATCATTTATTCACCCTTATGTCTTTCTAAATCCGTTTGACTTTGTTTTGTTCATGACACTAAAAAGGAAAAAATATATTGAAGAATATGTGGACCTTTTTATTTATTTATTTTTTGCAGGTGAAAGGTGGTTCTTAAAAAGTACCACAAAAGTATCACAAAATAGTCTTCATGACTTGTGTGAAAAAGTCATATCATGGCAACAATCCAAAGTTATTATTTACTTATAATGTGTAATGTTACATTAATTGTGTCATACTGGTGTTTAAACCTGCCATTTTGTTTAAGTTGCTCATAAGTTGAAGATGTTTATAGAATATATAGTCATTTATTAGCTTAATATCACTGTCATTTTTAGATAAAATGTCATGTTTAAGAATAATACATTTTATGGTAATTAATTTAGCTCAATTTAATTGTCCTTCAATCTTATTTAATAGTTTTGTATTCATTTTAAATACAAACATTTAAACATTAAACATATATGTGTTTTTTTCTGTTAAAATAAATTGTTACAGTTAACCCATAATAAAAACTTTCTGATTATATATATATATATATATATATATATATATATATATATATATATATATATATATATATATATATATATATATATATATATATATATATATATATATATATATAGGTGCCTGAGTGTTTCAGAAACTGCTGATCTGCTGGGATTTTCACGAACAACCATTTCTAGGGTTTACAAAGAACAGTCTACAAAAGAGGAAATATCCAGTGAGTGGCAGTTCTGTGGGCGCAAAAGCCTTGTTGATGCCAGAGGTCAGAGGAGAATGACCAGTTACTCAAATAACCACTCGTTACAACTGAGTTATGCAGAAGAGCATCTCTGAATACACAGCATGTCGAACCTTGAGGCAGATTGGCTACAGCAGCAGAAGACCACACCGGGTGCCACTCCTGTTAGCTAAGAACAGGAAACTGAGGCTACAGGCTACATTGGACAATAGAATATTGGAAAAAAGTTGCCTGCTCTGATGAGTCTAGATTTTTGCTGTGACATTCTGGTGGTAGGGTCAGAATTTGGCGTCAAAAACATGACAGCATGGATCCATCCTGCCTTGTATCAACAGTTCAGGCTGGTGGTAGTGGTCTAATGTGTTGGGCATATTTTCTTGACACACTTTGAGCCCATTAGTTCCAACTGAGCATTGTGTCAATGCCACAGCCAGCCTGGGTATTGTTGCTGACAATGTCCATCCCTTTATGACCACAGTGTACCCATCTTCTGATGGCTACTTCGAGCAAGATAACGCGCCATGTCCTAAAGCGTGAATCATCTCAGACTGGTTTCTTGAACATGTCAGTGACTTCACTGTACTCAAATGGCCTCCACAGTCACCAGATTCAATCCAATAGAGCACCTTTGGGATGTGGTGGAACGGGAGATTAGCATCATGCTTGTCCTGCCAACAAATCTGCAACAACTGCGTGATGCTATCATGTCAATATGGACCAGAATCTCTGAGAAATATTTCCAGTACCTTGTTGAATCTATGCCACGAAGGATTATGGCAGTTCTGAAGGCAAAAGGGGTCCAACCCAGTACTAGTAAGGTAATAAAGCCTAATAAAATGGCCAGTGAGTATATATATATATATATATATATATATATATATATATATATATATATATATATATATATATATATATATATATATAGCCCTATTAGTCAATTGTTGACTCTAAACAGGAAGCAGATGGGTTTGTATTACTTTTTTGTATGTGTTGTGAGAAAGTTTTCTCAGTTTGTTTTCTATTTTCATGTGCTTTCTTAACTTGCAGCACATTTTCGCCCTCTTTATATTTGGCAACTATATATTCCTTATTAAAGCAAGACAATCTTTATTAGTTTATAGGTGTGTGAGAACATTGTTGTTATTAGTTTTTATAGTGTATAGTACAGAATTACAGAACATGCTAGAAATGTGGTATTGAGATTATTCAGAGTTTAAGCACGTTTGTGCAATATTTGGATTTTTAAAACGTTAATAAAGATTTTTATATTGATTAGCCTAACAGCCTTTAACATTCACATTTTTATCACTACCATTCTATTGCATGCCTTAAGACTGGAAAGAGTTCTTTGTAAAAACACAACAAGTTTACCAACCTTAATTATTCACACATTGACAGGAGCGGCGTCCTGTGCTCTTTCTATTGGGAAAATTTTGACACCTCATTACTTCGGCTGTAAATGAGCAACTAAATGCAATATGGTGAGAAAGAAGGAAGTGGGCAGGTGATAGCTGTGGGACGTAAAAGAAAAGGACACTGGTCCTCCTTCCTCGTGCAGTGAAAAATGAGCAGAGATTGCTAATGACTGTTTTTATCACATACCTTCATTTATCCTAGTCTGGCACATTATAGGAATGCTTTGATTAATTGGTCTCTCTGACAATAGCTTTAATGAACATCAGGGTCCGACCATGGGGCATATTCATTTGATCTTCATCTGCAAGACGCGTCTAATGGAATCATTGTGAGACACTTCACTTGGAACATATAGGCTACCACTATCAGTGTGTGAATTTGAGTAAGGCCATTTGAGACTAGTTCAGTGTTTGGCTAAAAATAGTATGTTTCCGTATATTCATAACACTGTCACAAGTTTTTAATCATGAATGCTTATTTCTGATACTTAGTTCAGTAACACTAAACTAAAGAAAAGTCTTTTCGGCTTAATCCCTTTATTAATCATTGGTCGCCACAGTAGAATGAACCACCAACTTATTCAGCATATATGTTTTATGCAGCGGATGCCCTTCCAGCCGCAACCCAGTACTGGGAAACACCCATACACTCTTGCGTTCACACACTTACACTACGGCCAATTTGGCTTATTCAATTTACCTATAGCACATGTCTTTGGACTGTGGGGGAAACCAGAGCAGGGGCTTGAACTAGCCCAACCTGGGCTTGAACTAGCAACCTTCTTGCTGTGAGATGACATCGCTAACCACTACGCCACTGTGTCACCCTAGAAATGTCTCTATTGAGATATGTATTCATCCTTTCAAATAACATGTTTTTAGTAATAATAATAATAATAAATTATAAATAAATAAAGTCTATAGCCCTTCTCACACTATGCGATTCCAGCCACAAGTTGATTGTCTGAGTTTAAATATTTCTATTATTATATCGTGTTGATTTAAAATGCTGTTCTTTTCCCAAGTATCTGTTTTTGGCCTGTCTGTTAAGCACTTTGGTTAACATTTGTGTTGTTTTAAGTTGCAGTACAAATATTTGAATACAAATAATTGAGTCAAATTTGGGAAATCCTGAAAAATTTCTGTAATCCAAGGCTAAAATCTGTCGACTGTGATTGTTGCTTTAACATACTCACTAACAGCCAATTATTTCACCGAAAACTGAAAGTTCTGTCAGCCTTTACTCTATCTTCACGTCACAAATCTGTTTGACTTTTTGACTTCCTCTGTTGAACACAAAATTATTTATTTTGATTATTTTATTTTATTAAATTTTTTTAAGAATGTAAAATATCAAATTACCATTTGCTTTTATGGCAAAACATGTTTTTTTTTTTTTTTCACCAAGAAGTTCCATACAAATTCCAAAGGCAGATACTTTTGGGGTTTTACGATGTGGTCACATGTTGATTGGTCAGTTTGTTTGTCTCAGTATTTGAGCTTTGGTCACATGGTCAAGGAAGATACAAAATTACATACGGTAAACTTTGCTTTTGCTTTTTTCTTGCTTTGGCTTTTCCCCTCTCCTGCTTTAGTAGGCCTTCTCTCTCTCTCTCTCTCTCTCTCTCTCTCTCTCTCTCTCTCTCTCTCTCTCTCTCTCTCTCTCTCTCTCTCTCTCTCTCTCTCTCTCCTCTGACTGTAATTTTATTTTAAAAGTAAGCTGGATACAATTAATATCAAGTTTTTATCATTTCGTCTTTTACCATTTTATACAGTTATTTTGTAATTAATTCAGTTGTAACCCTAGCAAATTATTGTCATTAAATCATTTCATTATCAAGTATTTGTGAATTGCTTTTGATTTAACATCAACACTTTATTGCTCCATATTGCAATACAATAGAATCACATAATAGCAATGCTCTCCCTCGTTTAGCTATTAAAACTGCCCTTATTTCCATTTTTGGCATAAGATTGCAGAAGGATGGTTTGACTAGAAATGTACAGTTTGCACCATCATACTGATGACTTTTTAGTCATTCAGCAGAATTACAGTTTGAACCGCTGTAGTTAAAACCTCATCTTTACAGTTTGTTTGTTTGTTTTGTGTTCAACAGAAAAAAAGGAAAGTCATAAAGATATGGAGACCCTTCAGGTATGAGTAAATGGGGAGTAAATTTTATTTTTTCGATGAACTGTCCCTTTAAGGCAGGGGTGCCCAAACTTGGTCCTGGAGGACCTGTGTCCTGCAGATTTTAGCTCCAACTTGCCTCAACACATATGCACAGATGTTTCTAGAAAGCCTAGTAAGAGCTTGATTATCCAGATTTTCCACTAAACTTTGCAGGACACCAGCCCTCCAGGACAGAGTTTGGGCACCCCTTCTTTATAAGGCATATTTTGAGGAAAAACGACCACTAAAGATCGATTATGTTTGTAGAGAGTTATCACTTCAGAAGATGAATTACTGAATGCATTACATGTGGATAACTTCAAACTCTGGAGGAGTTATCTTGTGTGTCCATCTTAATGATGCATCTTAATTGTTGTTCAGTCTGACATGATGTCCACTTAAAACTTTCAGTTTAACATGGGGATCATCTTTGTACAGTCTGACAAACTACAATCCTATTGACCTTATTCTTCACGTATGAGTGGGCACAGCCATTTGAATCTTTTTGGCTTGAAACTTCCGGTCCCATTCACTTCCATTCATTTTTAGATGTTAAAAACAACTTGTTATGCTGCTTGATGTTGCAAATTGATATTTTCTTATTAAATAACTCTGCTTTGTCTGTATAATCATAAATACCCTTGTTTGTAGAGTAAATAGTTTGACTTTTTTTCTGCCGTTTATTATTCCTAGTAATTTCTCTCATTGGCAACTAAATAAGAAGTTCTAAAACAATCGCAAAAACGAGCGCACTTCCTCATCCCAGAATATATAAGGTCAACAGGATTATTAAAAATTGCACAGTGAGAGCTGAAAACTAATATCTATTGCAAAGTATTCTATTTAATTCATTACAATGAGGTTATTACATGTCAAAATTATATAATATTCCCATATTTATTAAAGTGTAACTCCAAATGCATCAACACAAGTTACGACTGAACCCTACAGCCACATGGATTAATATATAGCCAAGGTGGTCCTTACATCCAACCTTCCCCTCTAAAGGGAATGGATAAAACACCCCTTATTCTTCCCTTCACTGCAACTTCCCCTAGAGACCAACTGGATACAAAGACATAATGCTTTGAGAAGAGTAAGACTCAGTCACTGCTCATGAACAAAGCCACACGATGTGTCAAACATCACATATGTTCCCAAAGGAAGGCTTCCATTCCCTGTTCAGCATTACTCTGGTGAATACATATTTGTTTCACAAAAAGAAGTCACTACTACCATCCAAACTGCCAGGACTTCAAGCCACTAAACCAAACTAATCACCTGTGTTGGCTGGAGAGCAATGGTCCATATGTCTACACCCATCCCAAACAATCCCAGGACAGGTAATCTAATCCCGAAAGCTCCCTCAGGAACTCGCCGCTGTGCCGTTTGATCTGACAAAGTCAAGGACACTGGCCAGGCATGGCAACATCCACCAGGCCATACAAGGTCATTCCATTCCTCTCCCCTGCTTACTGTGTGAAAGCTCCCTAATGCCTGTTAGATTGTAACAGATCCAGCGAAAGAGGTTATTTGCAGAGAAACGCCGATGCAGCAGGTCATTTCAGTGCCGATGTACTCCTTAGTGATTAGGTACCTCGAGCAACGTATCAGACCATGTCGGTCGACAAACATATCACCCAGGATATTTTCTCTATTATGTGCTGTTGTCTTTGTGAGAACTGTTCTTGTCACCTTTTATGATGATCAGCTTTTTGCACAGGTCTATTTGATGCATACTACATTATGCTTCAGTGAAAGTGTCATGTCGAGCTCCTGTCCTGGGATCAGTAAAATGTTGCCCGGCATCATGGCGGAAAATTGATAAGGAGAGATGCTGATCTCTGTCAGCTTCATACACAAATTGAAAAGCTCAAGTTCACATTGGTAAGTCATCCACATGATTTTTGCTTTCTTCTATTTTTTTTAAATCACTGCTTTATGGAAGGATAACCAATTTTAAACAGGCATACTGTGGAATGCCTTCCTTTAGCAGGTATCTGCATTTAGATGGAGTTAGAGCATATGTGATTGAATGACATGAACCTGAAAAATAAATAGCGGCTGGATAATAGCAGCAGGAATGTGAGTTCTGCATTTGTGGTTGAACAGCAATCTTCTATTAATCAACAAATTCAATGTCCAGGAGATTTTGTCCTTGTACTACACAAAAACCTCCACTTTCATTTTTTCTTTTTTCTTTTATAAGTCATTACCTGTTGAAAACGAATCTTATTAGAGACTCCATTTCCCCCCTCCCTTTTACAGACTTTGTACATGATTTACATTGACAGGGACTCAATCCCAAACTCAAGGGAGCTATTATGCATGGATGAATTATAGTGGATGAATCATCATGGAGTAGAGGTATATATGCACAGATTTATTTTTTCTCTTGTGGCATTAAGTGTTTAAATGAGAGCTCCCGGCGACACAGTGGCGCAATGGGTAGCACGATCGCCTCACAGCAAAAAGGTGACTGGTTCGAGCTTTGACTGGGTCAGTTGCCGTTTCTGTGTGGAGTTTGCATGCTCTCCCCATGTTCATGTGGGTTTCCTCCGGATGCTCTGTTTTCCCCCACAAGTACAAAGACATGCAGTACAGGTGAATTGGGTAAGCTAAATTGTCCGTTGTTTATGTGTGCGAATGAGTGTGTATGGATGTTTCCCAGTGATAGGTTGCAGCTGGAAGGGCATCAGCTGCATAAATCATTTGCTGGATGAGTTGGCGGTTCATTCTGCTGTGGCGACCCCAGATTAATAAAGGGACTAAGCTGAAAAGAAAATGAATGAATGGATAAATGAGAGCTCCCATGGTGTCCGCAGTTCGCTTTATACAGATAAATTAAATAGTTTCTTGTTTCAAATAATTTTAAATAAAAATTTTCAAATTATTTCCTAAAATATTGTGCCATCATGAATCAAAGTAAAAAGGAAACTTATTGAGACCTATATCCAAAACGATTAATTGATCGAGCTACATTTCAGCTTATTTAAAGTGATCAATAACTTTTTGTTTCCAAATACTTTCAAGAATAATGGCAGAAAGTATAAAGATTTAAAATGGCAATTAATTAGAATTAGGCCAGTGCAGTGGCACAGTGGGTAGCGCTGTCGCCGCACAGCAAGAAGGTTGCTGGTACGAGCCTTGGCTGGGTCAGTTGGCATTTCTGTGTGGAGTTTGCATGTTCTCCCTGTTTTGGCATGGGTTTCTTCGGGTGCTCCTGTTTCCCCCACAAGTCCAAAGACATGTAGTATTGGTGAATTGGGTAAGCTAAATTGTCCATAGTGTATGTGTGTGAATGAGTGTGTATGGATGTTTCCCAGTGATGGGTTGCAGCTGGAAGGGCATCCGCTGCATAAAACATTTGCTGGATAAGTTGATGGTTCATTCCGCTGTGGTGATCCCTGATTAATAAAGGGACCAGAGATGGGAAGTAACAAAGTACAAATACTTTGTTACTGTACTTAAGTAGATTTTTCTGGCATCTTTACTCCACAATTTTTTTTTCGTGACAACGTTTTACTTTTACTCCTTACACTTTTACGCAAATATCTGTACTTTCTACTCCTTACATTTTTACACAAATATCTGTACTTTCTACTCCTTACATTTTTACACAAATATCTGTACTTTCTACTCCATACATTTTTAGATCGGGATCGTTACTTTCGTTTTCATTTGTTTGGTGGGCCAATCTATATTATTTCTCGTCATTGCGCAATTTTAGTGCCTTTTTGATGCAATCCGTCTATTTTTCGTCATTTTTCAACCGATGCTATCATGCACCGTATGTAGGCTAGTTTATGAAGATTACTATGAGAAAGGCAAGGATGACTATGCAGAAGAGACAGAGCGAGATGGCGAATTTAACATGAATGATGCTGTCCGTTTACACGATAATAGGATAGATTTTGATCGATCAGGTAAACAAGAGTACACATTCCAGTTCAAAAATATGCCATACAAATGCTAAAGGTAAACAAACAGTCTTTTGTCCGCTTCTGATCATACTGCACGGGATTTCTCTGGTCTTTCAATCCAATCAAAAAAGTGTTGTTTTTTTTGTAAAGATTTGTACATTTGTACATAAAACAATCAAATGCTTTACAAAAACTTCATGCATTGAGATTTATTTCCAATGAGTTCATATTTCCTAATACAAAATTTATGATGTTTAACATTTTTTTATTGATTTTTTTTATTGACTATATAATTTTACATCAATATATATTAATCTTCAAATAATTTTTTAACAAATGTTTTACAACAACAAAAGTAACTATACTGGGCAATTTATGAATAACAATAGAATGCAAAAGTTCCTGAATTTATCACATAAATAAAAAAATTTAAATAATAAATAAATATTGGCATAGAATAAATGTATGAACAGAATTAATGTTCATCTATTAAATAAAATATTCACAATACCCTGGAAAAAAACACTAAAATAATGGGTTATGTATGAGAGCTGCTAAAGAAAAAATAAATAAATAAATATATATATATATATATATATATATATATATATATATATATATATATATATATATATATATATATATATATATATATATATAGTTTACAGTCAATTTTTTAGCAAAAGAAAATATATTTTCAATATAATCAATAAAAAAATTTCAAATATAAAATTACAAATTTTTCATATATTTTGGACAGAATTTAGTGTAAAATGTGAGACATTATTCATCAAGATAAGGGCCTACAGAATTATTCTTAGAGTGTATGAACATGAATGGCAGCTGATATTTTTGATCCAACCGCCACAAAACTACATAATGAACGCTGTGAGTTTGCACCAGGATGATAATACATGGAAATATTTACCTACCTAATAAAACTTAAACATGTAGTAGTAATGGGTACTTTTTACTTAAGTACATTTTTGAGGTTGTACTTGTTTACATTTACTTGAGTACAAAAGTGTAGTCAGCACTTCAACTTTTACCAGAGTCGTTTTAAACATGAGTATCTGTACTTCTTCTTATTAAATAAAGGATTTGTGTACTTTTGCCATTTCTGAAAATTCTAAGCTGAAAAGAAAATGAATGAATGAATTATTTAGAGTTTTGGGTTGCAGTGTGACCCTGAAATAGTGCCTATATGTGATTGTTTATTCATTTTTTTTTTTTTTTTTTTATCAAATATGCCGTCAATGTGATTGATTTAGAACCAAGACTTGTCAATATATGATAAAATAATAAAACCTTTTCATCTTTGACTATTATAATTGTATTGCTGTGGTCTAAATTTAACCAATCTCATAATACTTTTTCCTGTCACATGACTAGGAGTCATCCTACCATGCTGCCATGTGACTCTTTCTAACAAAGAAACAAATCACAGTACTAGAAAGTATTTTATCCATATGCGTGTCTCCAACACACCATCTGCACTCAGTAGTGACTGCAAGTTTGGATTATTAATGAAGTTTATATGGGGACTCGGATCATTTGCCAGATCTGGATTACTTGGATACACTAATCAGTCTGGACAAAACCAACACTGGTGAGTCAGTTCACTACTTTTTTTAAAACTGTGTGTGTGACTGTGGCTATAGAGCGAGAGAGATAGAGTGGTTCTTGTCTTGTGGTACCATATGTTATTATATGCATGTGCGGTTAATATGAATATGAAAGTTTATTTTAGTTCTTAGGGCAATGTGAGATACTGGATTCACAGTGATTGTGATGTTATATTAACCACTGTTTTGTTGTTCCAGCACTCTGTGTGATGTATTTTCACTGATGATTATCATGTTTTAGTTATGAGGTGTGTGCCTTGAATGCCTGCATTGGTCTGTGGAAGAAACTTGCTTTTTTTTATTGCAATTTTTATTTTCTTTCCTTTCTTTTCCTTTCCTATCCCTGCTCCTACTAAAGGAAAAATAACTTAAAAATGTTTTGTCCTTCTTAATGACATGAGAGTTTATGGGTGTTTCCCAGTGCTAGGTTGCAGCTGGAAGGACATTTGCCACATAAAACATATGCAAGAGTATTTAGCGGTTCATTCTTTTGTAGCAACCCCTGATCGATTAGGGACTAAGCTTGAAGGAGGGTGAGTGGTGAGTGATATCCATTTATATATATATATATATATATATATATATATATATATATATATATATATATATATATATATATATATATATATTTATATTTATATTTATTTAATTATATATTTATTTATTTATTTAATTTAAATAAATTTTTAATTAAAAAAAATTTGAGGAAAAAATGTATACTATATAAATTAATAAAAAGGTAATACTAAACACTCGCTGGCCACTTTATTGGGAACACCTTATTAGTACCGGGTTGGACCCCGTTTTACCTTCAGAACTGCCTTGATCCTTCGTGGCATAGATCCAACAAGGTACTGGAAGTATTCCTCAGAGATTCTGGTCCATATTGACATGATAGCATCATGCAGTTGTTGCAGATTTGTTGACTGCACATCCATGATGCAAATCTCCCATTCCACCATATTCCAAAAGTGCTCTATTGGATTGAGAAATGGTGACTATGGAGGCCATTTGAGTACAGTGAAGTCATTGTTGTGTTCAAGAAACCAGTCTGAGATGATTCGCGCTTTATGACATGGTGCAATATCTCTCTGGAAGTAGCCATCAGAAGATGGGTACACTGTGGTCATAAAGAGATGCACATATTCAGCAACAAATGGCGTTGACACACCATTACACCACCACCACCAGCCTGAACCATTGATACAAGGCAGGATGGATCCATGCTTTCATGTTGTTGACGCCAAATTCTGACCCTACTATCCGAATGTCACGGGCAACAGAGCAGGCAACGTTTTTCCAATCTTCTGTCCAATTTTGGTGAGCCTGTGCGAATTGTAGCCTCAGTTTCCTGTTTTTAGCTGGTAGAAGGGGCACCTGGTGTGGTCTTCTGCTGCTGTAGCCCATCTGCTTCAAGGTTCGACGTGTTGTGTGTTCAAAGGTGCTCTTCTGCATATCTCGGTTTTAACGAGTGGTTATTTGAGTTACTGTAGCCTTACTATCAGCTGGAACCAGTCTGCCTGTTCTTCTCTGAGCTCTGGCATCAACGTGGCATTTTCTCTTCTTCGGATCATTCTCTTCAACCTAGAGGTGGTTGTGTGTGAAACTCCCAAGAGATCAGCAGTTTCTGAAATACTCAGACCAGCCTGTCTGGCACCAACAACCATGCCAAGTTTAAAGTCACTCAAATCACCTTTCTTCCCCATTCTGATGCTCGGTTTGAACTGCATGGTCATCTTGACCATGTCTACATGCCTAAATGCATTGAATTGCTGGCATGTGATTGGCTAATTAGAACTTTGTGTCAATGAGCACAATGCACCTAATAAAGTGGCCGGTGAGTGTATATAACATGCAGTCTTATTTATATATGTATTTATTGTATTTTTTATTGTTATTACTGAATGTTACTCTTATTATTATTTGGCTAGGCAGTTCACAATATATGATATATTGCTAGAGAAATAAATATGTTTGTGTGTTAGCATTTCAAAGCTTTTGTCTCTGCATAAATACAGTCGCTATATAAGAACCAATCCATATTTACATAGCAAGTGCTGCAATGTACAATGCACTTTCTCAAGTTGTTTATAAAAATCTGTGAGTATATTCATGTGTAGGTTCCTAAGGGTCTGTTAGATTGCTCTGTGTGCAGTGTATGTTTCTTTTTATTCCTGTTGGCACATTTGAGAAACATATGGAATGACTACAAGCAACAGATTCTATGCAAAATTCTGGCAGTTCAAACATTGCAGGGAGCAGCGTTATAAACACTGCACAGTCTGAACTCAAGGCATAGCAAATGCTTTAAGAAAATAACACTGTGTGCTTTCAGAAATATGCATGTGTTTTCTAAAGGATTTTTCTGGCAGCTTATTTGAAAGGAGAGTATTGTGCAACATACAGAAACTGAGCATGTTTAAGTGCTGTTGAATATTAAGTACTGCAACTAAATATTAATTATTGTTTATCACAATGTCAATATTAATTATTATTATATTTAATGTAGTTCTGTCAGCTTGATGAATAATTTAGAAAATATTTAGACATTTTTCATTGTATTATTATTTATTTATATTTTATTATTATTATTATTATTATTATTATTATTATTATTATTATTATTATTATTATTATTATTATTATTTTAATATTTATTTAGTTTGTCTATTATTATTATTATCATTATTATAATTATTATTATTATTTTATCGTTTAATAATATAATATATTAATAATATATTTTAATTTATTTTGCAATGGAGTTAGTCTATAATAGCAGTTCTTATTTCATTCAGACATTTTTGATCTGATGTAATGTACTAGGTCTTCCTGTTGTATCTTACTGTCTTTTTAAAATTTCACATCCTTTTTTGTCTTTCCTAGTCACTAGGTTCTGTCTGTTCCCATGGGTACATTTAATGCGATAATGTACTTAAATGTTTGTATTTCAAATATGTGTTTACAAATGACATTCTTGTTTCACTTTATTTTCAAACCAGGCTCATTCTGAAAACGTACCCCTATATACATTCTGGAGAGTGGCAAATATGTCCGAGGAGGTTCTTTTTTTGCAGTTTTTGTTTTTGCTAATCCACCAGAGGCCACTGTGTGCACTTTTTTGAGATCTTAAATTTCTCTCGCGAGTGCCATTCACGCTTCCATAAACCCAACCGAGAGTGTTTTGAAAAGCAATTCAGAAAATGAAAAAAAAAACAGATTTTATAAATATATATTTTCAGATTTTACCACATTCTCCTCCTGTTATTTACTTCTTTATTTATTCAAGCCACTAGACAAACTGCAACAGTGGGAAAGCCGTCCATACGGAGGTAAGCAGTCGTAGGAACGTAAGGGACAGTGTCATACCACCCCGTAGTCTTCGTTTTAAAGAGGTAATGCAGCCATCTGTACTTCTGGCTACATAGTTTGCCCTCTCCAGAAATGTATATAGGGCTGCGTTTTCAGAATGAGCCTATGTTGTTTATTTTACATTGATCTACAAAAGTGACTAAAATGTACATGCCAGGCAAGTTTTTGACCATGTTACTTTGTAAAGGTTCCTTTAAACAATTAAATGGCACAGTTGTGCTCTTGAATCGAAACTAGATCCCTATAGACCTATTCAAACCAGATACAATCATTCTTTTTTTTCATCTTTTTATGAAATGAGTGTCCATTTAGATCATGTGCTGGGAGATGCTGCAGTTGCACAAAAGGTTGAAACTGGCGGCGCTATAGCAAAATGCTATTTTTTTGAAGACCGCTGTACACAGGGTGAAAAAGGTGTTTCAGGAAAAAAATGATGTCAAGTTTGTTATTTGTGGTGTTTGAGAACAGAGAACTTTCTGATAAAAGTCACAGCAACAACAAAAACATCAACAAAAAGGTTATGTGGCAAGGAATTGCAGAGAGAATGGGACTCGCTGGTAAGCTTAAAGGGATAGTTCAACAAAAAATGAAAATGTACTCACTATTTGCTCACACTCAATTGGTTCCAAACCTTTATCAGTTTCTTTATTCTGTTGAGCACAAAAGAAGATATTTTAAAGAAGGCTGAAAACCTGTAACCAGTGACATCCATAATAGGACAAAGAAACACTTTAAAGTTTATAGGAAATATTGAAAGTCAATGGTTATCAGTTTTCATCTTATGAAAGGTTTTGGAGCTTTGGAACAAGTGAAGGGTGAGTAAATGTTCAGAATTTCTTTTTTTTTTTTTTTTTGGCTGAACTGGTTTATCAAAGTTGTAAACATGATAGATAATTTGTTCTTCTGGTGCAAATCAAATTCGCTGTTGTGTATTATGCGGTAGATGAGGTAAAAAAAAAAAACACAAATGGTGCATGAGCAAAATCAGGATGATTGGCATAGTGGGCATTTTGGCAAAAAAAAAAAATAAATAAATCATTGGGTCAGCACCACCTTGTCTGCAGGCATGAATTTGCCATAGATGATCAATCCTTTCAAATTCAGTATGACAGCACAGTTCATCAGGACAACATGATCTCATAGTATACACTACCTGTTAAAAGTCTTGTCGCCTATCCAAGTTTTAGGAACAACAAATATTAACCTGACTTCTAGTTGATCATTTGGTATCAAAAGTGGCTAATATGAAAGGCAAAATTATTTCATTAGGACAGTAAGGTTTGATTTTGCTTAGACAAAATTCTTGTCACTTGGCATCTTCAATGCCTCTCTTTTCATCTTACCCAGGACATGCTCAATAATGGTCATGTCTTGTGACTGGGCTGGCCAAACCTGGAGCACCTTGACCTTCTTTGCTTTCAGGAAATTTGATGTGGAGGCTGAAGTATGGGAAGGAGTTCTGCGGTTTGTAATCTTTTAAAAAAATCAAATTAGTAAAATCTTTAAGATGCTGAATGATTTAAGATGCTGATGACTTAAATTCGTCGTAATATACAGTACATGTACATGACATTAGATATTTTCACAAATATTTTCTTTTAATCGTAAGCACAGAGACAAAGATGATGACGTAGTTTAAAATCTGTTTTCACCCTTTTTTAAGGCAACAAAATGTAAATGAACAACCACAATGCGTCAAAAGAGAGAGAAAGAGAATGGAGTCTTAAACACTCTCTTCAGTAACTGAATGGATTATTGAGGCATGTTGCAAGTGTAAGGATCAGAGATCCATGCTATATTGCATTTTTATCTGCATTATTTGATTAAATTAGTATGTTAAATTGACCTCACTAATGTTATGGTTATATAGGCCTATAATTATAAATCTAGGTTTTACTATTTCACCTTACTTTGTGTGGCCCTCCTTATTATAATGAAAGCTGTGGGTGTTATAAAATCACTGAGTCAGATTTTATTTAGATAAAAGGTGAGAGGACAAGTTGGTTGGTTTAATATGACTCTCGGGGCTGTTGTGGAATATTAAATCAATATTGAGATAAAACAAATCATTTTTTTATCTGCTGTGTCCATGTGAATTATTCATATGAAATTCATATACGCATTACCATATTATCTGAATATTACCATACAATATAGACAGTTGAACAGTGTAAGTAAAATTTAATTTGGTGATGCTGTTGTCTAAAAACAGCCATTTTTAGAAACAAATGTCTTCATGCAAACTGTTGCCATATATATTGAGGAACAAATAATAACAAAACCATTTTTGAGGAAAATGTTGTCATGTTTTCATGAACCAGGCCTTGGTTTCATTATTAACACAAATAGGGTGTTCATATTTGGCATATTTGGTTTGATTGTTCAGTTAGTATGTGATATGAATGCTGTTCTATGTACATTGGTGTGCATTAAACTAGTGACAAGAAATAGATTTTTTTTCTCTGCTTCCAAGCTACAGTAACTTTAGTGTGATTTGAATTTTAATTTCAAAATATGAATACAACATGGACCAAATGCGTACATGGCATCATACTTGTCAACATTGGGATGTGAAAATGCCCACCATAACATACCCCTCACCCCCAAAATCCCCAAATTACTAAATCTGTTCATCTGGAGCTGTTTCATTGTAAATAAACAGTAAAATGGCCAGTAATGTTTTATTATTATTATTATTTCCAAAAGAAAAAATAAATAGTATACATTAGCAGCAAATAAATTAACAAATAGTTTAGCTCATTAAAATGAGTAAATAAATAAATAGAATCAAGTTATCAAATCTCAATCTTTTCTTCACTATAACTTACACATTCTGATTAAAGAGCAACGAATGAATCTCTCATTTATTTAGATTTTTTTTTTTTCATTTTATTACAATAAATAACACGGTGTCACTTTAAAAATGCACACATCTAACGTTATAATGAAAGCATTCGATTGCTTTTCTAACATTTTATGCTAATTTAGGACAAAATTAGTTGTGTTTGAAAAATAAAAAACCCACCAAGATCGTCATCTTTAGATTTAGTTTGCTCCGCTTAAAAATGCGTGTACAGAATCTGTTTGGGAAATAGCATCTATTTACCTTAATGAAGCGCGTCAGCTGACAGTCAAGCGCCACTATATGACTGTTTTGAGAATTGCATAGGAGGGGCGACAGCACCTGTAATGAAAAGGAAGGGAATCGTGCTGTTTTTATATTTATTTAAAAATGTTTTCCTGTCTAAATAAAACGAAAGCACAGAACAGAATCCCATTTAAGAGTGAGGGGCGTCCCTTGGTGGTTCGGTGGTACGGGTTGCGTACATGTTATTGCCACCCTTCATAGAAAGATTAAAGACACGGAAAATACCTTTACGGGATGATAGCGAGATAGAACTGTAAAATACAGGAGAATCCTGGGAAAATGGGAGGGTTGACAGGTATGGTACATGTAAAAGCAACAAACATGAGACATGACGTTGTTAATTCTTTTCTGTCAAAGATATCTGTTTTAAAATACGTTTTCTGTGGTTTGTGATAATGTTTTTCTATTTTAAAGCTTCCAACTTGTGTTATGGGATATTTTAGGGGGGACTGTAATTGACACAATATTGATTCCCAACCCTGTTCTCGGAGGCACACCAACAGTACATATTTTGGATGTCTCCCTGATCTGACTGATTCATTTCAGGTTTTGTAGTCTCTTCTAATGTTCTGATGAGTTGATTTAGGTGTGTTTGTTTAGGAAGAGTTTTTTTTTTTTTTTTTTTTTTTTTTGGTCCAGACCAAACAAATGAAGATACCTAAACTTACAAGTGTAAACAAACATATAAAACAGATTGACACAAACAAGTGGATACTGATTAACTAATTTGGCCATTTGTCCCCCATGTGAGGTAGACAGTCAGATAGGCAGATGGTAAAAAATATATAAGTCTTTGTGTCCATGTTTAACGCTGTCAGCATTTTCTGCAAAGTATTATGATCAGCAGGAACCCTGCTTTAAACGGCATGATTTGAATTCTGCCAAGTCAGTAATTACCATTTGCCTTTTGTCAAGGGTTTATGTTAGCGACGGGGATTGGATCTTGACAAGTGTACAATGCTTAACATTACCTTCAGAGATACAGGGTCAATCGATGTGGCTAGTTCTGGCTCTTTAGAAGATGCAGATATGTTAAAAATCAATTTCTTCCTGTCATCACTTTTTACGTTCAGTTAGAGGTGCAAATATGATGAAATTGCTTAGTGCTGCTGCTTTGTATACTTTGTTAGCCTAGAGGTGCTATTTCTTCAGTTGTTGGACACAGTTACACTTAACCATTGAGCTGAGCCATTAACGAAAGGTCAATGAAAGGTTTAGAGCCTTTAGTTCCCTTCTGTCTTCTTGTTTGAGTGCCCTAATTGTAAAGGCAGTAGTTTGAAATACACTGAGTGGCCACTTTATTATGTACAACTGTCCGACTGCTCAACGCAGATCCATTTCTAATCATCTCAGAAGAGCATCTCTGAACGCACAACATGTTCAACCTTGAAGTGGATGGGCTACAGCAGCAAAACACCGCACAGAGAGCCATTCTTCTTAGCTAAGAACAGGAAACTGAGGCAACAATTCGCACAGGCTTACCAAAATTGGACAATAGTATAGATTGAAAAAATATTGCCTAGTCTGATGAGTCTCGATTTTGGCTGCAACTTTCGGGTGGTAGGGTCAGAATTTGGCATCAACAACATGAAAGCATGGATCCATGCTGCTTTGTATCAACAGTTCAGGCTGCTGCTGGTGGTGGTGTAATGGTGTGGGGGATATTTTCTTGGCACACTTTAGGCCCATTAGTGCCTGAGTATTGTTGCTGAACATGTCCATCCCTTTATGACTACAGTCTACCCATCTTCTGATGACTACTTCCAGCAAGATATGTCATAAAGCGCAAATCATCTCAGACTGGTTTCTTGCACATTACAATGAGTTGACTGTACTCAAATGGCCTCCACAGTCACCATTCCTCAATCCAATAGAGCACATTTGGGATGTGGTGGAATGGGAGATTCACATCATGGATGTGCAGCTGTCAAATCTGCAGCAACCGCATGATGTTATCATGTCAATATGGACCAAAATCAAAGAAATATTTCCAGTACCTTGTTAAATCTATTCCACGAAGGATTAAGGCAGTTCTGAAGGCAAAAAGAGTTCCAACCTGGTACTAGTAAGGTGTACCTAATAAAGTGGCTGGTGTATGTAAGTCAAAAGTACACGTTATTGATTTATATGCTAATTAAAAGTATGATCTATAAGACACGAATAGGACCTATGAAAGATATTTTTGAAATAATTCCAGTCATTCCGGTCTTCTAGGAATCACCGGTCTGTTTTAGATGGACCAAGTTGCCCACTTTTTAAGTTTTAGTGGCAAAAATAAAGCGCTGGGGTTCAGATATGCACTGAAATATGACTAAAATATACTAGGAAAGCATGTTTTTTTTTTAAACCATGCAAAAAAAGAAAATGGGAAAATTGTTTGCTTGAAAGCATGTTTGTTTTTTGTTTTTTTTAATATCAGAACAAGTAGCTTATGACCTTTTGCTTGGGGGCATTGCATAGATTGGCAAAGTACTCTGAATAACCGATACTTTTCAATCTTGACATGGAATGGCTTTTGTGGTCAAATGTCAAAAAGCTGCTTTCATATAATAGGCAGTGGGCGTCATTTTATTTATTTATTTATTTATTCCTTTTCTCTTTTTTTTTTACAGTATCTAAGAAAATATGTTGTGGGTTTTTTTCTCTCATCACAAGTGCTGTAACCTATATTGTATATTTTGGTTTTCTTTTTATTCCCTCTGAGCTGGAGGTAATGGGAATCCTATAACCTGTACATCATTTGGTACAATGATAATAGTGTTAATGGTATCATGACTCTAGACAGAGATGTCTTAAACCAAATTTACAGTACCACCAACAATGTTCACCATTTTGAAAATTACTATAAGTTGCAATACACTTTAAACAACTTGGCACAAAAGTTGGTAAGGATTAGCAATAGCATGTACAGAAGGTACCAAAAACTGTTGAACATTGTGAGACCAAGTGTTCTAAAGTGATTACTATTGATGATAAAAAAAAAAAAAAATGTTTGTCTGGTGTAGTTATGCTCCTTGATTTATTCAGATTATGATGACACAATGTCTTATTTCCAATTTGCCATCACTTTGTCTGTCTGTCTGCCAGGCTGAACTAAATGAAAAACACATATTTTTCAATTCTATCTAAAACTATCTGAGATTATATTTGGACCAAGCCACACAGAAATGACTGAACTTTTTTTTTTTATTATTATTATTTAAAATACGGCTACCGAGAGTGAATGCTTCAATGTTGACTCTGTGGTGTTATCTTAAGCTATGTTAGCTTACCTTTCTTTTTACAACTACATGCTTTTGTGTTTATTTTTCTATTTTTATTTTGCTTATCAGATGAACTTTTGAACTATATCCATCAGTGATGAACATTCTGTTTCCCTTCTTCATGCCCTATTGATATGCCTGCATGCAGTGCTTGATCTCCAAAAAAATTTTTTTTTTTTAAATTAAAATTCTTCAGATATCTTCAGATAATAGTCTTTTAATTTTTAAGACTAATATGGTCTGGTATCCATCAAAAGAAAAAAAACTTGATTTTACTTGCTATCTCACTACTTACTTTTTAGGCTCAGGTAGTCATACTTTTTTGTTTCCTTACAAGATATAAGGGGAGAGGTTTATATAACTTTTTGTATTATAAAATATCAGATGTTCTGAGAACAGTCATTTAATGAACTCTAATGCATGCTATATTTTGCCACTGTAAAGCTTGTCAGCACAATGTGCATAAATATCAACAGTTTGAAAGATGTTTTTTTTAACCCAACAACAATGCTCTGATCCAATAAGTTCTATCTTAGGCTCTCGTCTTTCATTGTATTGACTAAAATTCACTGCAAAACAAAGCTTTGCCATTGTGAAAAAGCAGCAAGAGTCAAACTCTGTTTCTCAATGATAGATGAATTCAGCGGTTGGCTGCTAGTTTGGGAATTTAGAGAAATGGGTCTGTTCAAGTTCCAAAACAACCTTTCTCTAGACGGTGCTTTTCTGATCAGCCAAGCCTCTATCGTAGCAGAGAGTACCCAGTGCATTTTATTTACACAACTTTACTGGGCCGCTGCCAGAGGAGAGCGAATATTGACCCTCAATCCTCCATAGCCCTTCTGTGATTCATTTTGTTAGCAGAAATATGAAAACACCATCTTAGAAGTGCATTATAAACCACTGTGGATAAAATCCAGCACAATGGCTTTGGTAAATGCCGACTAGCAATTAGCATCCCGGGTTTCATATCTGTGGAAGCTTTTGTTAAAACCCCAAACTGATTTGTTGCCATTTAATCAAGATAAAAATAACCGCCTGAATGAACATAAATTGTGCTAGGCGACTCCGCAGGTCCACTTTACATTGATCTGTTTGGTCAGTGATTCACAGCATTCATACCTATCACAATAAATACCAAGTCTCTCTTTTTTGGATGCTAAAGCATGAGTTATAATTTCAGTGCATAACAGAATTAACAAGGAGTGCTTGATTTAGTGGAGTTCTTACTGACAGCCATGAAATGAATTTCACCCTCAGTGAATATGCTGACCTTTTTTTGTAATGCACATTGATTGTTCTTTCCAAAGTACATCTTTTTAAAATGACTCTTCAATATGAATCTTACGATATTGTTAAGTAAAGCATGCATTATCATCGAGCTGTGTTTAAAGATCAGTCATTTTTGCTTGGCTAGAGATGCAACACATCGGCATGTTCAACAATTATGTGTTTCAATAACATTTCAGTCGAAGTGGAGATGTGTTTGCTCACAAGTTCTGTTGTTTTATAGGAAACTCTTCAGTTAAAGTTTTGTTGGCAAACACTATTATCCGTTCCGCAGTCTTTCAAACCCATTAAGTAACTTCTGCAAGACCTATGCTCATCTTAGTCTTGGCAGCAAATAAGCTGCGAGAAGCGAAAAGAAAATTGGCACCCTAATTAAAGCATATATATCCGAAATACTTTAAGTCGTATTTTTGTTTGAATAGGACTGTTGGGTCTTCTGTAGTTAAAACAGCCACCTGTAGGTTAGACTCTGTTAGGTGTGACTTGATTGAAAAGTACTGTTATTAACTATAAAAATGTGTTTTACAGGTGTATTAATCACAGCAGAACATGGTTTATGAGGCATTTTATAAGAGCTGGCTTTACAAGCATTAAGAGTGGCCATCGTACGCTGTCCATTCTTCCATTAGCTACGGCTAAAAGCCACTCCTTGACCACCAATGGATTTTAATGGCAGTTCAGAGGAATGGAGAGGTGCCTATTTCTGCCAAGCCTCTCTGCATGCGCACAAGATCAGGACACTCTCCGCTTTCTGCCCCCTTTGAATGTAATGGCATCATAACTGAAATTGAAAACAAAAATGAACCAATAACGTTCTCTATTGAATTTACAATGATGGAAGCTGATGAAACTTTTATTGTCGTCATAGCCATTATGAAGGGTTGAAATGCGCTGCTCTGCAGTTATGAGTGTAGAGAGAAAGGGAAGCGGGAGAAAAATGTGTGCTACCGGAATAAAGCAGATTTACAGGCTAATGGACACAAAGACGTGGGCCTCTAATGCGTCCCCCTCCCTCTTCCAGCTCATCAGCGTATTCAATAATTCCTCAACCCTGTAATCAATGTGTTGTCTCTATGTAAATGGCCATAAAGCTGTTACCTGCACAGAAATTTATAGATCAGACTAGGCTCCGCTAGATTTATAGTAAAAACCTGTGTGAATGTATTGATGTTCTCATCAGTTGTAGTTCTGGCGCAGTAATTAATAGGATGCCAGCATTAGCTTTGAATTCATGTGACCAGGTGCTCCGCTAATAAGGCGCTTAGTAGCTGTGTGTCATTCAGCAGATAGACATAAGGCTGCGTGAGCTTTGTAACCTTTTCTGGGATGATGGGGTGCCTAAAATTACCCCAAACGTGGATGATGATTATTATGTATGTTTAAAAAATATGCATCATATTATATTAGGAACGCTTTTATATTTTTAAGTCAAGGTTCATTTCTGTATTTACTGCCATTCATTTGCTATTTGTGTTTGTTTAAAAATATTTAATTTTAGTAAAGCTTCACAGAAGGTCTCATTTGTTAACAATTGTTAATATGCTATTGTTGCATCGAAACAGTCTAACACATTTTTTTTTAAATTTAGAATAGAACATTTATTTTTTATTTTATTTTTGTTTTGTTTTGATGTTTGATAACACTTTATTTTGATGGTCCATTATTATTAGACTATTAGACAGAGTACTATTAGACTGTCTGCTTAATATTTGTTGATACTGCTCCTTCAACAGACATTTAACTGACTAAAAGATACTTAGCAAGTACATGTCAATTTACACTAACCCTAATCCCAACCCCAACCTAATAGTCTACTTATAATCTGATGAAAATTCGTTGACATGTAGATGCAATGTAATTTAAATTCAACAAACGGACCATTAAAATAAAGTGTGACCTAATGTTTCGTGACTGACAGACAGACAGATAGACAGACAGACAGACAGACAGAAAAATGCCATTCAGTTTTGTAGTTTATATACCAAAAAACTACTGGCAGGCATATTTCAAATGAATCATTTTGAATCATTTAATAACATGAAAAGAGAGAAATTGGTCGTTTACTCACCCTTTACTTGTTCCCAATCTGTTTGACTGTCTTTCCTCTGTTGAACACAAAAGAAGATATTAAAACCCGTGACAATTGATGTATTGATTTTTTTCTTATGGAAATCAATGCTTACAGGTTTTCTGCCTTTTTCAAAATATCCCCTTTGTGTTCAACAGAAGAAAGAAATAAAGGTTTGCCAGCACTCGAGGGTTAGTAAATAGTGAGTGAATTTCATTTTTGAATGAAGCGTCTCTTTAAAAGTCTGTATTTACTGTATCACAAGCCCCACAATACTAATTAAGTTTAATTAGAATAGTTTAAACTTTACATTTAACTAAAGTAGTATTTCTTTGTCTTTTAAACCTGTTAACACTGTTTCCCTCATTAATTAATGACATGAACACAAATTTGACTGACTTACGGTGCATGAGAGACAGTGTTAAACTGCTGAACAGTATAATTGTGATTAAACTAATGAACATACTGACCCTTCAAGGTTTGCTTCTCAGAGGACTGATCTCAAACTGAATTTCCTATTTCTTGCTGCCTGGCCAAACATTATATGTGACTGTTGTGAGACCTTTATAATATTGTCATGAGAATTTTCTGATCCTTTTTTGAACAAAATGAATTTGTCTTAAAAATTTCTCAGAAAAAGTGTCAATACACTGTTTAGTAATTTTATAATAGTGCCTTTCATGTTTATTGACACTTAACGAAATTTTAATAACATTTTTATTTGTTTCACTGAATTTGGGGTTAAGAAAAATATTAATGACACTGTTATAAAATGTGTGACACATATACAATGGCTTCATGACAAGTCATGTTTATGATAGATTTATGTAACAATCACCATGAGCTGGATGAAAATGGATTTAAGCATGTGACAATTCAAACTGTTAGAAATGTTAAACGAATCGCGATACATGTTTTAAACGGGGGCGGTGGGGGTGGGGGGGTGGGGGGGGGTTGAATCGCAAACTCGATTTACCTGCACATCTGATCTCAAAGTGAATTCCCCATTGCTTGCTGCATGGCCAAACATTATATATGACTGTTGTGATGTATAATAATGCCATGAGTATTTTCTGATCATTTTTTTCAATGGAACAAAATTAATTTGCTTTTAAAAATTTTCAGAAAATCTGTCAATACCTTCTTAAATTATTTTATAATGGTGCCATTCATATTTTTCATGGACTTTTAACAACAATAATGACATTTTAATGACAAATTTGATTTGTACCGCTCAATTCATGAGATCAAGAAAAAATATGACACCACTATACAATTTGTGACACAATTATAATGACTCCATGACATGTCATGTTTATGACAGATTTATGACAAGTTATGTTATTGATAAGATCAAATTGTTATGACAAAGGCATATTGAACAATGTCACCCTAACATTTAAAATGACAACTGAGTGAATGACATTAAATGACAGTTGTCATAAGCACAAATATGATCTAATTCGTTTTCATGACAGATCATATCATGCTTATAAAGTTTTCATGTCTTATGTACACCCCTTTCAAGTAAAGTGTTACCCATATATTATTTAGCATTTTCACCATGACTTGTGTTTCATACAGTGGAACAGATACAGTTGAAGTCAGAATTATTAGCCCCCCTTTGATTTTTTTGATTTTTTAAATAGTTCCCAAATTATGTTTAACAGAGCAAGGAAATGTTCACTGTATGTCTGATAATATTTTAAGTCTTATTTGTTTTATTTCGTCCAGAATAAAAGCAGTTTTTATTTTTTAAAATCCATTTTAAAGTCTAAATTATTAGCACCTTTAAGCTATTTTTTTTTTGACAAACCATTGTTATACAATAACTTGCCTAATTACACTAACTTGCCTAGTTAACCTAATTAATCTAGCAACGCCTTTACATGTCACTTTAAGCTGTATAGAAGTGTCTTGAAAAGTATCTAGTAAAATATTATTTACTGTCATCATAGCAAAGATAAAATAAATCAGCTATTAGAAATGAGTTATTAAAACTATTATGTTTAGATTATCTTCTCTCCATAAAACAGAAATTGGGGAAAAAAATAAACTGGGGGGCTAATAAGTCTGACTTCAACTGTATATTGATTGATTGATTGATGGGTTGGTTGATTGATTGGTTTGTTGATTGGTTGATTGGTTGGTTTGTTGATTGGTTGATTGTTTTGTTGATCGGTTGATTGTATGATTGATTGATTTGATTGTTTTTTGCATGTGTGTGCATGCACGTGTGAGTAGAAAAAAATATTCTTTAAATCTATACCTTCTGTTATTCCAAAAGAATCAGGCTGAATTCAGTAAACAAGATGAAGATCAATACTTATTAAAACAGAAATCTGTAATATTTCTATTTGGAAAGGCTATTAACACAAGGGAAGAGTGAAGTTGCCCTTTAAAAGTCTGCATTTACTGTATCGCAGCCCCAAAATACTAATTAAACACTACAAACTGAACTACACTGTTCCTATTTACTATGACCCTTTATGTGAAGCTGCTTTGACACAATCTACATTGTATAAGCGCTATACAAATAAAGGTGAATTGAATTGAATTGAATTGAATTAAGTTTAATCAACTTTTTTAATTTAACTAACTTTGTAAAGTAGTATTTCTTTGTCTTTTATGAATTTGTTTCTATATTTATTTACACATGTCATTAATATGAGATTAGTAGATGCTTTCAGAATATTGTTCATGATACTTAAACCAACAAAACTTAATTGCTTCTTCAAAGTGAACAAATTTGACGAATACTTCCTAAGAAACATCAAGCAACATTAAGTTAAGCATGAAATACTACAATAATCTTTGTTAATCTTTTCTTATACAAGAAAATTATTCATTTTAGCTTCATTGTTAATCATTGTAAATCAGTTGAAACAGATCTATTGAAGCTGTTTGATTACATGCAGCGTTAAACCTTCCAAACTCATAATGTGTTGCAATCACAATGAAAGCAAGAGAGAAAGAAAGAAAGAAAAAAAAACAGGTTGTAAAGTGTCATTTGCTCCAACAGCAGTGTTTTGTCATGAACAGGTTTCTGAACATATTAACTGCATTGCCCAGCTGGTGTTGGTAGGGACCCATCCAGAGCTGCCTCATGTTGCCTCATTAATTTAGAGATCTAAAAGCGCGCCCGACATAATGGAGCAGAACTTGTGAAAGTCATTTGTCCATCGACTACAGCTGACTGTGGACAGCATTATTCACTGGAATTCAACAAATGACTTTATTGTCAGTATTTCCCCTCTCGTATAATCTTTCCTCTCTTGTTCTGTGCTTTCAGGCTTTTGAGGGCTATTACTTTATGAATTAATGTATTGTTCTTTATTTAGTTCTTTGTTACCCATCAACTATATCAGATGTTTTACTTTATAAAGTATTACAAAAATGTACTTCATAAAAATGTAAACATTATTTGGCTCTTGGATTGTATTACATCTGGGTATTTGGGAAGGCACAATTTTCTAACCTTAAATGTGCCTCATTTATTAGATTTTTTATATTTATATTTATTTAAATTAATTTTAAATGATTGAAACAACAGAAATTAGAATGAGAAGTGTGTATTTTCTAACAGTGCATTCTCACTGAATCGTTCAATCAATTGATTTGTTCAAAAGGCTGATTCATTCAGGAATGCATGTGTTAATGAATGTGTATTTGATTAACTGACTCCCTCGACAAATTAACAAATAAATGCTTATTTATTCAATAACAAAACACATCTTAGTTTGCACAGAGATGACTTTGTTTGAAACTATTTTTAAAAGAAACTGTCAGTTAGAAACATCGTTGCTAGTAAAAATCTTTAGTGTTGGCGAGATCACTCTGAATAGCACTATAAAGACTGCAGAGAGGGTATGTGTATTTTCAGAAGCCTTAATTGTGTGCATTCTGAAGACAAATAATCAATGAAAAGAGAGTGAACAATGTGAGTCACAAAAGAAGTTTCACTGTTTAAGGCACCATCAGGCAGAGGAATGTAGTATATTGGCAGCCAGTCTGAAATACACAAAAGTACACAAAAGACACTGGACATCATACTGCTATTTTTGTAAGCACTGAGTAGCGTATACTTTTATTCACAACTCACATCCTGTAACAATAAATATGTAGCTTGTACCTGTAAGTTGTGACTCAGCCATAACACATACCTACAGTAGCCTACCGTTTGAAGCAGTCTGTAAACTTTCTCCTCTTGACGCACACATACTGTACAGACTTTGAGACAGGATAATGAGAAGGAAACAAACTTGTGACATGCATGCAGTCTTGTATAATAGTGAAAAACATAAATTAACCAAAGTCTTATATGCACTTCCCGCATAAATGCAGAGAGCCTAAACAATCACTGTGATTGGCGTTAATGATGTTGCTGAGGCCTTGTTAAAGCTCTGATGTAATCATGTAAACCTTTTGTATTCACAGTTGCGTATTCACTATAAACAACATACACTCACTGGCCACTTTATTAGATACTTAAAAAAAAAACAGTCTGAGATTGCTTTATGACATGGCACATTATCTTGCTGGAAGTAGCCATCAGAAGATCGGTACACTGTGGTCATAAAGGGATGGACATGTTCAGCAACAATACTTAGGCAGGCTGTGGTGTTGACACAATGCTCAATTGTACTAATGGCCCCAAAGTGTGCCAAGACCACCACACCCCCACACCATTACACCACCACCAACCTGAACCATTGATACAAGACAGAATGGATCCATGCTTTCATGTTATTGAACCACATTCTGACCCTTTCCTCTGAATGTCTCAGCTGAAATCGAGACTCATCAGAGCAGGCAACGTTTCAATGTTCTATTGTCTAATTTTGGTGAGCCTGTGCAAATTGTAGCCATAGTTTCCCGTTCTTAGCTGGCAGGAGTGACTGCTGTGGTTGCTAAGGTGTTGCTAGGTGGTTGCTGGGGTGTTCTGAGTGGTTACTAGGCGGTCGCTAAGGCATTGCTTGGTCGTTGCTAGGGTGTTCTGATTGGTTGCTAAAGCATTGCTAGGTGGTTGTTGAGGTGTTGCTTGGCAGTTGCTAAGGTGTTGCTATTTGGTTGCTAATGTGTTCTAGGCCATTGCTAGGTGGTTGCTAGAGTGTTCAAAGTGGTTGCTAAGGTGTTGCTAGGTGGTTGCTAGGGTGTTCTAAATGGTTGCTAAGATGTTGCTAGGTGGTTCCTAAGGGGTTACTAGGCAGTTCTAAGGTGTTCTAGGTTGTTGCCAAGGTATTGCTAGGTGGTTGCTAGGTTGTTCTGAGTGGTTGCTAGGCAGTTGCTAAGGCGTTGATAGGTGGTTGCTAGGGTGTTGCTAGGCAGTTGCTAAGGAGTTGCTAGGTGATTATTAAGGTGTTCTGAGTAGTTGCTAGGCAGTTGCTAACATAAATTAGCATGGTTGTGGTATGAATTAGCATGCTGCTAGCAGGTTTCTAGCATACATTGGCATTTTATTAGGATGGTTTTAGTATGAAATAGCATGTTGCTAGCATGCTTCTAGAATCAACTAGCATATATTTAGCATGGATTTAGTATAAATTAGCAAATTGCTAGTATGATTAGTATGTTTTTAGTATGGATTAGTATATTGTCAATATGGATTGGTCTGTCGTTAGTATGTTTCTAGTGTGGATTAGTACATTGTTACTATGAATTGGTATGCTGTTAGTATGTCCAATGTAAAGGCAGTGGCAGTTTTTTCTTTATTATGGAAGTCTATTGGACAATTGCTAGGGTGAACCAATAAGATAGAAAGTAATTTGGCAAACCAATTGAAGTAACAAACATTGCGCCCACATGACTACTGTCATGGCTAGCTGTCTCCATTTATGATTTCCTCGTTTACTGTTGGTTACTAGGTTATCAACACTAATCCCTACCCCGTAACCAGGGGTGCTAAACCCTGTTTTTGGAGATCAAGCGTCCTGCAGAGTTCAGCTCCAACCCTAATCAAAAACAACTAAACCAGCTAAGTATGATCTGAAGGGGCACTGGGGAATTAAGACAGGTGGGATTGATCAAGGTTGCAGCCAAACTCTGCAGGAATCTAGATATCCAGGAACAGGGTTGGGCAGCCTGCCCTATTCCTAACACTGAAAGTAAATTATTTTGAAAACTGAAAGGAATTAAGAGTTGGATAACAATGATGTATAAGCACATAGCTCTAAGGGTAAGCCTAAACTTAACCTAAATTGTAAACCTACCCCTTAAATCTGATTGGCTGATAGGAATGTTGATCAATGTTGATTCAGGAACATATCCTACTTAGTGAAATCCTACTAACCAACTTGAATATAAAAAACATCATAATCTATTGGTGCCAGTATTGATGTAATTAAAAATATTACACTTTCCCTGGAAAAAAGAGAAATTTGTTCATCCAAGAATGATAAAGGTGTTAAAAGTATTCTATATTGTGGAAAGGAAGGTTCACTAATGAGTTACCAGCATATACTTTAGGTCTATGTGTCTGAACGACCCCTGTCCAATTCAACCCCTAGTTCTGCTATTCTTAATGATTCATTAAAACAGTAATATGAGCGCTGTGTGTGAAAATCTTAGGGTTGACATTTTAGAGGACAGTCTGGTGTGGCAGAGTGGCATTTGCTTATTGAATATTCTTTCGAATAATTTCAATTTCTTCATGTCTCATACAAATATCCTAACATGAATCATTCTCAAAGGAATATACAGTATAAATGGCTGTAATAGTACTGTAGAATTGCTCTTCACCATCTGCCATGACAGAAAGCAATGTACTTCCCTCAGAATATTTTCTTTTCCTTGAAGCCACACTGATAAAAGTGAGCAAAAGCACACATTCATCCCGATCTAATGCAGAGAAAATATGCTCCAGTGGCTATTCATTTAGTTACACTATATACATGTTCTGTCTGTGCTTCTAAATGCACAATTGTTCTTACTTTGTGGTCTTGTGTGGTAAGGCAAACAGTCTAACTTGTTTATTTTGCGTCTTTAGAGGCTCGCCCTGACGTAAACCTAACATTTACACTTCGCCCATCAATATCATAAAATGTCACCCACCAATTTGCTTGCCTCATGCAACACTCGGGCAAACATCCCAAGGCATTCGCAGGCGTTAAAGAGAGATTGATTCCCATTTAAATGGAAATGGCATACACTGAGTGAAGTTGTCATTTTTTGGCAGTATTCACGGAAATAGAGAACCCTCTTTTCTCCGCGTTAGAATCAAACAACAACTTCCTTCGACGGACCAAGCATAGAATGATGCAATTTAGGCTCCCTGTTATGTCATTTAAAGATGAAGTGCCGAATTTGTGAGCCAGCAGCAGTGCTAAACAGGACTGCAAAAATAATGATCGTCATCAAGCGGTTTTAAAACATTCCGTCTGCCATTTTTTCATACAAACAGGATATAGTCATCCTCACACCAAATGATAGCGCCAAAGAAACAGATTGAAATTCGTTTTTTTTTTTTTAAGATGAAGAAACAGCACCTTTAATGCAGTATGCTTCCAATGAAACAGTATGCTAAACTATATTAATCTGTCCAAAAGCACTGCATTGCCAACTCATTTGGATTACAATATCATAATGATGGCTGCTGCCCAAAGCTGAGAGAATGCTTCAGTGTAACATGCATAGCAAGCGAATGTGAGGGTACAAGCACTTGCCAGCATAAAAGATCACTCGCTACACTTTAAAAAGCTTAAAATGCAGTAATCGCAATCACCAAATAAACCTGTTAACACTGCTTCCCTCATTAATTAATGACATGAACACAAATTTGACTGACATACGATGCATAAGAGACAGTGTTAAACTGCTGAACAGTATAATTGTGATTAAACTAATTAACATACTGACCCCTCCTCGTGTTCGAGTGGGTTTCCTCCGGGTGCTTCAGTCATTCCTACAGTCCACATATAGGCACTATAGGTGAATTGAATAAACAAAATTGGCTGTAGTGTATGTGTTTGAATACACGAGTGGATGAGTGATTCCCAGTGATGGGTTGCAGCTGGCATCCGTTGCATAAACATATGCTGGATAAGTTGGTAGATCACTCCGCTGTGTCGACCCCTGATGAATAAAGGCACTAAGCCGAAAATAAAATGAATTAATGAATGAACATACTGACCCCTCAAGGTTTGCTTCTCAGAGGACTGATCTCAAACTGAATTTCCTATTGCTTGCCGAATGGCCAAACATTATGACTTTAAAATGTATTTGTCTTTAAAATTTATCAGAAAAAGTGTCAATACACTGTCAAATAATTTTATAATAGTTTCATTCATATTTAATGACATTTTATTTAACATTTTATAACAATTTTTATTTGTTCCACTGAATTTGAGGTCAAGAAAAATATTAATGACACTTAGGACACTTAGCAATTATAAAAATGTATATAAAGTCATGTTTATGACAGATTTATGACAAGTTATGTTCTTGATAAGGTCACATTGGCATGACAAAGACATACCAAACAATGTCACCTTTATATTTTAAATAACAACTGAGCAAATTACATTTAATCACAGTTGTCATAAGCACATATAGTCTCATGTATATTAATTATGAGTTCATAATCATGATTATAAAGGTTTCATTTCTTATGTACACCATCTTCAAGTAAAGTGCTACCCATTTATTATTTAGCAATTTTGCAATGACTGGTGGTTCATACAGTGGAACAGATTTAAAGATTGATTGATTGATTGATTGATTGATTGATTGCTTGATTGCAAGATTGTTAAAGTTAACGAAAACAAACAAAAAAAAACTAATATTTAAAAATATTGCCGTTATAACTGAAATAATAATAAAAACGAGAGTTTAAAAAAAAACTGAAACTGTATTTTGTACATACAAAACTAACTAAAATTGCAGCAAAATGTCCTTTGTTTTCGTCTTTGTAAATGTATTTAATACATAAATCTGCTGTATGCCTTTTAGAAGCAAATCTATTTACTTTGCGCTGCCAGGTGTTCAGCACCTCAGCGCCTGTAAGCCTGATGCCATTGGTCAGATCAAGCCGGCTCTCCTCTAATCAGACCTCACTGTTGCTCCCGCGACAAAAACGAGTGGACATGACAGCAGCATGGTGACAGCTTTAAATACGACCCGAGTAGAGACTTAAAAGTATTAATTTGACACATTTGTGATGGGTTTTTATTTCTGTATTAGTGATCTCGATTGCGAACGGGTTGTTCTTTTTTACCGGATCTTCTAAGTGAACCGATTGAACTAGATCACCAAATCGACTGAATCATTTGAAACGCATCCCCAGTAGCATTTATCCACAAGCTACTTATTTTTTAACATGCCTGATACCCCTTCTGACTCGAAATAAACCAATTTTCTGAGTTATTCAGTTATTAGAACAGTAGAATACAAAGAGATTATATGAGAACAAGTGACCTGATAATACTGCACATGTGTGATAAAGTGAACCGAACAAAAACAGTACATGACAGCCGGCTTTGACTGAACTAAACTTGAACAACTGCAGTGTGGGTAAACAGAGGGTTTAAATAAGAGGATGTTGCGAAACGTAAGTTTATTTCATAACCAAAAGTCAAATAAGTGAATCATGCTTCAGTTGGGTTGCAAAACTTAATTGAAAGAAACTTTTCAGATCATGGTGATGTTTTAACTGACTGAAATTATGATTGCTGACTACATATCATGTTAAGTTCTAACATAGGAAGATTGTCACAAAAAGTTGCGTTAAAGATCCAAACTTCCCATCACTACTGCGTGTGTATCTAACCTCAGAAGCAGCCTAGGGCTGTAGATGAATGGGTAGATGAATTTGTATCTTTTGTTGAATTGTATTATACAATATTTATTCTAATAATTTTGAATCTTGCACCTAACAAATATTCTTATTAACAAAACAAAAAACAAAAACAAAAAAAAAAACACTAAAACTAACACTGAACCAAAAAAACCCCAAAAAACTAAAACTATTTCAGAATATAGAAACTAATAAAAACTAGTAAATATGTCTAAAAATTAATTAAAAGTAACTGAATTTGAAAACTTGAAAATATTGATTGATTGATTGATTGATTGATTGATTGATTGATTGATTGATTGATTGATTGATAGGTTTCCCGTTTCTTTGTCCTTGTCTTATCTATTTATTATATACATGTAGTTGGAAAATAATAATCATTAAGTCTTTACCTTTTGTTATTTACATCCATATGAATCAGGCTATATTCGGTAAACAAGACAATGCACAACTTCAAAAGATCAGTACTTTCTTAAAAAGATAAGTCTGTAATGTCTATATTTGGAAAGGCTATTAACACAAGGGAAGAATAGCCACTCAGTTTGATAATTTGCCGCTCAGAGGACAGAGGTCTCTGTCAGGGATCTGGTTCTGTTCTTTCAGATCAATAATGCAGACCCTAAATTGAAATGCACTCAGCCTGAACTGCAGAATTAGTTTGTAATCTAATGTCAGGTGGGTACAAGCTTCAAACCCCCACAGCCTCGAAACAGAGCGAGTACAGACAGCCATGAAAGCAAAAATTGAACAAGGCCTCCCTGTCAGCACTGAGCTAATCTTACCCGTTGAGTGTGGGAAGGAAGGAGGAATGATTAAATATCAACACATCCGCATCAAGAACACCATTTCATGTCCTTTCCCTCAGCCTCTGAGCTGTCGCTTTCACTGGCTGACTGTTAGGAGGAAACCTTTAGTTTAAGAACTCGCTGAAGGATTTTGAATAAGCGAAAGTCAAATTATTATCTCGGTATTGTTGCTGATAATCACTAGGCGTATTACTAAACATAAAGATCAACCCAGAATTGCAAGTGGTAATTTGCTTTAAACTTTCCCATAAAAAAAATCTAATTCAGTGAAAATTGTGAGTTTTTTTTTGTGACCTAAAATTACAGTTGCAAAATAGAAACCTGGATTGTGCGAGCATTCTGAGGAAAAATCATCAGTTTTAATATCATAGTAGTCTTAGTATCACAATTCTAAATATATCTCATATATATTCAGTATATAATTAGTAAATCTCACAGTTTAATTGATGGAATTTGTATCACAATTTTGGTTTATTGTGAATTGCAAGATATGAATTTAGAATTATATTACATTATTAAGCTATTAATAAGGAGATTTGTGAGACATAAACTCAGGGATACAAACTACACAATAAAAACAAAACCAAAACCAAGAGTTTATAACTCACTTTTATAACTTTCATATCTCATTTGTGAAAATATCATATAATAATCATATTTAGTAGCCATTCTGTGTTATTAACTATCAATCTCTTGTTTATATGATTCTGAAGATCTGAGTGATTTGTATTCAGTGAGCATATCTCTAATACAGTATATTGAGGTCCTAGGCTATTTAGTGATTTATAGACAAGTAATAACACTTTAAAATCTATTCTGAATGTAACTGAGAGCCAGGGTAAAGACCTAAGGACAGGTGTAATGTGCTCTGATTTTCTGGTTCTGGTCAGTATCCTGGCCGCAGCGTTCTGAATGAGCTGCAGCTGTCCATTACAGTAATCCACCCTGCTGCTGATAAAATCATGAACAAGTTTCTCTAAGTCCTCACTGGAAACAAAGCATCTAATTATTGCAATGATTTTGAAATTATAATATGCTGATTTAGTTGCTTTTATATGACTACTGAAACTCATATCTGACTCCAGAATAACCCCAAGATTCTTGACCTTATTTTTTGTCGCTTAACCCCTAGAGTAAAGGTACGCATTCACCTTGAAAACCTCATCTCTTTTCCCAAATGCAATGACTTCAGCTTTCTCTGTTTAACTGAAGAAAGTTTTTAAACAGGTTCTATGGATGTTAAGGTTTCCTTCAAGAAAAATAACCATTATTTTTAAGAGTGACTGTTTTGAATTTGAAAACAATTTTCTCTCCCACTTGTGGTTTTAAACCTTTATGTTCTTTTTTCCCTCTGTTGAACATGAAAGAAGATATTTTGAAAAAAAACTGTTTGCTGGGACCCGTCAATTTAATAGTAGAAAAAATAAATTCAATGGGTCCCAGCAACCAGCATTTCGACAGAATGACAGAATGCTCATTTTTGGGTAAACCATCCAACTCACTTTTATAACTTTCATATCTCATTTTGGAAAATATCATATAATAATCATATTTAGTAGCCATTCTGTGTTATTAACTATCAATAAAACTGCATTATAATTAATTCAGAATATCTTGTGAAAAAAATATGGATTAAAATATGTAAATTTTAAACTGTAAGATCACATACAAACTTGCAATTAAAAATATACACTTCTAAACAAAAACAATGGTCATAATGCATTTCCTGTTTTACATCTTTCATTTCTATAGCTTCCGATAATCCAAAAAGAGCCACATATTGATAAATAATGTTATGACAGCTGTTTTATCATTAAGTTTGGATTGAATTGTCTTTTGTTACAGTTATGAAATAGCTTGATAACAAGCAGTAAATGTTCATGGGCCAATGACATATATAAACTCAGATTTGCCTTATTTAATTGAAATTGTGAAGTAGAAACTTAAAGTATTGAGGAAAAAGAGGTCAGAATTGTGAGATGCAATGTGACTTGCAATAGGAAACTTGCAATTTCAATAAAAAAAAAACAGTTCTGAGAAATAAAATCAGATTTTATTTATTTAATTTTATTATTTAATTTAATTTAATTTAATTTTAGTAATTGGCTTCTATAATTTTCACTCTTACAGTTCTTATATAGTATTTTATAAGTGAGTCTATTCTTTTTTTACCAATAACAATGCAGTCATGAATATGTTCAGCAGCATGGTCTATTTTACCACACATGGTAGAATTTTAAGACGTAATAAGCAAAGAAAGACATTACCTCTGTAAGTGATCTCCCGAGACTATTGACAAGCCTCTGACATTATCTGTTTCTCCATTGAACCTCTCGTAAACCTCCTGAATTCTCCGCAGTCAGAGGACAAGTGTCCTTTGAGAGCACAACAGGAGCCGAGAAAACTGAAGAAAACAGAAAGAGTGACAGTTCAGATATGAAGAAAACAAATGAAGCTATTTAGATTTTTCTGGAGAAGAAGAAAAAATCAATATCAAAATCTATTTTTTTCTTCTTCTTTATCTGCTTCATTTTCTCTTCTGTCAAGCAACATCAATTTGTACTGTACTTGTCAAAACTTAACATAAATATCAATACATGTCATACTCATCATAAAATGGATAAATGATGACAAGTCAAGCAAAACGTGAAATAGAACTCATACGGCTGATAAATCCCATCTGTAGATATTTTTTGGTATTTACTTGCTCTCATGTCGTTTGAATTTGTAAAGTGTTTTTGCACATTTTTTACCATTAACAGCTTAGTCAAACAGCAGATTAAAAGCAACATGAAAAGTTTTTTTTTTTTCACCCACAAAGTTTATTTATAAACTAATTTTAGGAGCATGTGCTTTTGATTGATCATGGCTTGTCCCTCATTAACTAACGCATGATTCACCAATCAGATGATTCCTAACTCACTATAAATATCCAGAGTTTCTTATTCAGTCATCTTCGCCTTGAAGAATCAAGAACTACTTTCCTTTTAGGGCGGTGTGGTGGATATAGGCACGGTGGCCCAGTGGTTAACACTGTTGCTTTAAGCCTGGTTTATACTGGACGCATCTGCTAGATCATTTGAGTGCATGTAGCGAATGTGACATCATCCCGGAGTTTGTGGAGGTTCACTTTGGGTGCGCGTGACATGATTTTGGCTGGCAGAGCGCATGTTTTTTTTTTTTTTGAGAGTCGAGCGAACAATGTGCGGGGCGCCACGTTTGATTTGAGTTGAATATGAATCACTTTGAAGAGATTTTGTCTATACATGTACGCCTGTACAGACATCTTTATGATCTGTGATCATAAGGGATAACTAGATGACCAATAATTCTTGGCTAGAAATTGCAACAGCCGTGGGAAAGGAGAAAAGTTTTTGTTAAAAAGTTTGGAAAAACCCGAGGCATAAGTTTGTTAAAGCCAAAAGAGGCCATGGCAAAAGTGGAGACCCAGGTACACAATTACAGAAATGTTTTTTCACCATATATACTGTAGGTTTTACACTGATGTTCATTCATTCATTCATTTTCTTTTCAGCTTAGTCCCTTTATTAATCCAGGGTCGCCATAGATGAATGAACCGCCAACTTATCCAGCATATGTTTTACGCAGCGGATGGCCTTCCAGCTGCAACCCATCTCTGGGAAACATCCATCCACACCCATTCACACTCATACACTACGGACAATTTAGTCTATCCAATTCACCTATACCGCATATCTTTGGACTGCAGGAGAAACCGGAGCACCCGGAGGAAACCCACAAGAACGCGGGAAGAACATGCAAACTCCACACAGAAACGCCAACTGACCCAGCCGAGACTTGAACCAGTGACCTTCTTGCTGTGAGGCGACAGCACTTACACTGATGTATATATTACAATTTTAAATTTAAAACAATTTAATAGTTACAAAACTAAAATAAATGTGATACCATGTGTGGGATAAATTGACCAAAATGTAAAGGTCCTATGAACTTAAAATACATTTTTTTTTAGATATTAGTTTAAGTATTGTTAGTTTTTAGGATATCTATAAGCTAGTGTGCTCCAAAACAGTGACACAATTTGTAATTAGAAGATATAGAACTGATATACACATGTAAAGCTTGTAGTTTGTCACTTCCGCCTAAATAGATACATGGTTTTATTCATGTCAAATCATACAAATCATCACCAATCAAATGATGCTTCTTGTTTGCTTTTCATTTCATGCACTTAAGCTCAACCACTATCACTGATAAAACAAAACGTGATTGGCTGTTTTTTTAAAGGGGAGGAGCTACATTATGAACAGATGTGTTTTAAGTCTTGATTTGAATGTGCCTAATGTTGGAGCACATCTGATCATTTTTGCAAGCTGATTCCAGCAACGTGTAATAGCTGAAGGCGGATTCACCCTGCTTTGACTGAACTATTGGAATCTCTTGTTTATATGATTCTAAAGATCTGAGTGATTTGTATTCAGTGAGCATATCTCTAATACAGTATATTGAGGTCCTAGGCCATTTAGTGATTTATAGACAAGTAATAACACTTTAAAATCTATTATGAATGTAACTGAGAGCCAGGGTAAAGACCTGAGGACAGGTGTGATGTGCTCTGATTTTTTGGTTCTGGTCAGTATCCTGGCCGCAGCGTTCTGAATGAGCTGCAACTGTCTGACTGTCTTTTTGGAAAGGCCAGTAAGGATTCCATTGTAGTAATCCACCCTGCTGCTGATAAAATCATGAACAAGTTTCTCTAAGTCCTCACTGGAAACAAAGCATCTAATTATTGCAATGTGTTTGAAATTATATTATGTTGATTTAGTTGCTTTTATATGACTACTGAAACTCATATCTGACTCCAGAATTACCCCAAGATTCTTGACCTTATTTTTTGTCGCTTGACCCCTAGAGTAAAGGTACGCATTCACCTTGAAAACCTCATCTCTTTTCCCAAATGCAATGACTTCAGCTTTCTCTGTTTAACTGAAGAAAGTTTTTAAACAGGTTCTATGGATGCTAAGGTTTCCTTCAAGAAAAAGAACCATTATTTTTAAGAGTGACTGTTTTGAATTTGAAAACAATTTTCTCTCCCACTTGTGGTTTTAAACCTTTATGTTCTTTTTTCCCTCTGTTGAACATGAAAGAAGATATTTTGAAAAAAACTGTTTGCTGGGACCCATCGATTTAATAGAAAAAATAAATTCAATGGGTCCCAGCAACCAGCATTTTGACAGAATGACAGAATGCTCATTTTTGGGTAAACCATCCCTTTAAATATTTGGTTGTGTTGTTGTTAGTTAGCAAAGAAATGATTGCTATGTTTTGAAAATTATCCTATGGCTGTTTTGCTTGCTTCAACTCAAATTTCAAACTATGTAATAATCAATTAGTTTGTTGATGTCAGAATCGTTCAACACGTTCCATTTTCGATTAGTGTAGTTCTCACAATCAGTGATCTATGAAGCATAAGGACCATCCTGTATACTGTCCATTTTTGAGAGAAGAAACATAACCGTTTTATTCCACTTCTCTTTTGCTGGTTGAAAATGAGTCTGCAGACTGAAGTCTCTGGGCTGGAACTGATGTGGGCATCATCTGGAGAGGCTGCTTAAAACAGTCTCAGCTCACTTCACACTGCCTACTTGTGCAGCAAGTCACACTGTTGAGGTCCTGCAAGACAGTTCAATCTCCTCTCCTATGAGGGAACACTTCAGACACTGACTTTACACTTTCACAATGACACCGCCAAACTATCCGCTTGTTAAGTCTGATGTCATGAATAACAATTTTGTGTATTAACATTGAATAGTAAAATTTAGCAATAACCATATACTTTAGCAGATGGCAAAATTGATCAAAGAATTGTATTAATATACACACACTGTGCTGTAATACTATTGAGAATTATGATTATAATGTTTATATCTTTGGCCAGTGTTGGGGAAAGTTTATCTTAAAGGTAATGTATTGCAAACTTGCATCACTTCTTAAAAAAAGTCAAACTAAATGTGTCAGTTACTTTTTAACGACAAGTTCTTCTGGGCTGGGCTCGCTTCTTTGTAACAAAACAGAATACATATTTAAACCACGAGTGCTCTACAAGGAGTTTAACATAATAGTTTTAATAAATAACTTCTTTAATGAATACACTATCATTTTAAAGTAAATACATTTAATTTAAGAACACAATTAACATGTAGGGCCATTGCGATACTGAATGACATTTATAAAGCAAATATGAGTATACCCATTATACATGTGGGGTCTTCAGAAATGTGCATCTTGGGGAACAGAATGCCATGACTAACTGCGGTTAGCCGCAGTACTCTACGAAATTCTCTGACTCAGGAAAAACATTACCAGTAGGGGGAACCCGAGCTTCATTCTTAGTAGTGGCCAATTCTGAAGGTGGACTCGATGCCGCAGGTGGCTGTTTCTCCGTAGAAGGTGGAGGTGTTTTCTCCATGTTTTGTTAATATTAGATATACATAGCCTGGGACAACTGTGTTTATTGCTTTCTGATAAGAGAAATAGTTTCATTTTAGACACAGTATTGCCGACTCGCCACAGCCATGGCTCTAATATTACATTTTTGACTGTGGGCCTACATACAAAACTTTTCACAGAGCTCATTTAAATGTTTTTTGATTAGGTTAGTTATCAATAAACTGTTAAAACCAAAACGAATGGTTAAATACAGTTTGTAATTTAATTTAATATAGTTTAAATAAATAAAATATAATGTAAAGGCCTATATAGGCGAAATAAATATAACATATTTTTAAATTAACTAAATAGGCCATTTTCTGAAAAATGTCCAAGTTTATTACACTGAATTAAAGACAAATAAGATAAGTATATTCCGTGTATTTGAAGCAGTCAATCATGCACTGAAAAAATAGGCCATAGCCTACCTTAAAACTTGAATAGGCTATTATTAATTGGTTATAAATGAAAGATAAATTTAAAAAAAAAATAAAAGCAAGAGAGAATATTGCAGGAGTGATGTTATAAAGAGTGCTTTCTCAGATGACTAACGATCGTGCATTACATTGCACAATTGAACATTTGAGCTGGTTTCAGTTCTTAGTTCTTTCATTTAATTTTCGGTTGTTTAATTTTTAAAAATGTATTTATTTAACTTGTTTTTTAATTAAATTACTGTTTCTTTTTGTAGTTTGTTTAACAAATGTTTTCCAGTATTTCATTTTAAAGCATAAAATTCTTGACAATATTTTAGTAGTTATTTTGTTTAATTAGAGATACTATGCCTCAGCTCTGCAACAGCATGCTCAGTCAGAAAAAAATAATAAATAACAGACTTAACTTTTGAACAAAGTAAATCAGATATTTTTTTAGTAAATAAAAATAAATCTAAATAATGTAATGCATTACTTTAATAGTTATTTGGGAAAATAATCATATTGGTGACTACTCGTGACACTAATCAGTCTAGAACCTGTAGTACTGTAGTGACACCTTGATTTTGTTTGTGTTTCATTTTGAGGTTTTCTCAATTCAGATGAACAGAGGTTTGGTTCTGGAAATAAGTTATTCAATACATCACAACTAAACAAGTGGATTTATTTATGTACTTGGATTAAAGCAGGAAGACCATCTGATGTTTATACTCTGAGCTTTCCCATGTTCACTCAATGAAAATCCTTAAATATTGATGTACATCATTTGCACATCCATGCCTTTGATGTGCAGTTTCAGAAACAAAGCTTCGGTTCAGAGCAGAGGATTCTTTAGACAAGCTCAAAAGCACTTCTGACAGTAAATCTTTATTAACAGCATGAAGCAAACATCAGCAAGACTGAGCAAGTGCAATTACAAACACTTGCGGACAAATGTTGGAAAGTAAACACAAGTAAAGAGCAATTTTAAACATTTCAAAAACTATAACTAAAATGAAATGTCCACATTGTGAAATATCGTTCCATTGTCATTCAGTGTAACTCATTTATGTGATGTATTGTGATTTATTACTTTGTATATGAAAAAAAAAAATAGGTGATCATACTAAATCGTACTACTTTTATATGGTTAGAAATGTCTTGGTGGAAGTTAAGTAAAATATTTAAGGATAGAAAAACGAAGTAAATAAATATACTGAATATCACTGTTTGTTTGTTTGTTTGTTTATTTGTTTGTTTGTTTATTATTTCTTAAGCATAGAAAAACATTTGAATCCTGAGCTATAGATCAAATCAAATCAAATCACTTTTTATTGTCACATCATCAGCAGTGTGTGTGCTGTGATGAGTGAAAACTTTGGTGCTGGCTCCAGACAGTGCAAAATACAGACAGTGCAAAATGCAGACAGTGCAAAATACAACAGCATACTCCCAAAAAAACAAGAAAATGTAAAATTGGCAGTGTTGACAGCAATATGTACAATGAATAGGTGTACACATAGCTGTAGGCAGTATTGTTTTAAGTATGGATTGGTTAAAGTGCAGTGCATGCTACTGTTAGTTAACTTTAAAACTAATAATATTAAAATAGGCTAAATCAGTACACTTTTCTCATTGGCAGAATGCAGCAAATGCTTCTTCTGCATCACCTTTCATTGGGCTGTTCTTTGTGAAGAGTGTGCTGAACTGAACAGCTCTTTGGTTGGTGGTCTGTGGTTTGTTTGTGACCATTCTAACCATTCTTCACCTTTGCCTTTCAGATATTTTTCTTGGTTTAGCACATATTTCCTTCACAAGAATTGTTCCTGTGGCCTTCCATTTTCTTACTATATTTCTGACTGTGGAGATAGAGACCCTAAATCTTTGGCATAGCTTTTCGTATCCTTCTCCTAATTCATATTGATGCATTATCCTAGTTTTTATGTCATTAGGAAGTTATTTTGAGGTTCCCATGTTTCTACTTTCAGGTTCACAATAAGGAGAAGCACAACTAGCAATCAGCTTTCTTAAATATCTTTTTTCATGATTGGTTGTACCTGTGTTAGGATTGTTAAGGTTCTCTGAGTCAAGCTGCAGTCACACTATAGTTTGAGCATGCGGAATTCTGTTGTACAGCGCTGCGAAAAGGGGCGGTATGAAACAAGATGATTAGACATTTTAAAGAGCAAGGGATTGGTCCATATTTGAAATTTCAGTCCAGAGAGGTCATATTTTGATCTAAGATTGGTCTCATGCAGTCATGCGATGAGAGTTCGCAGGCCAAAGTTCACCAAGCTTGAACTTTCCAACGCAGTGAACTGCGAAACTTGTCGCACAAGCTTGCGTTTCCGGTCTGATGCATTCGCGTGTGTATAAATGGAAGTCTATGGGGAAAAAAGGGTAGTGTGACCACAGCTTTACTCGAATCAATCAGCGTTAAGTGACGATAGGTCTTGAAATCCACACTAAGGACATTTTGTGCCCAAACTTTTGCATAGCCTATTTTTCAGTTTCAATTTAATTTCACACAATACTGCTACACTACCTATTTCTGTCTGAAAAAATATGAGATTATCTAGCTTTCTCTAGAAACCAAATGGCATATCACTGCGATCTTCTGTTATTATTAAAGACAGAGTACATAATTTTGAAGCCACAGTGGGGTGCCCAAAGTTTTGCATAAGGCTGTATATATAATTGTTTCAGTTGCCTGAGCGTGTAATTAAAATTCACCAGTTTATAAATGTGTGTTGCTGTGTGCCAATGTATGTCATATGTTGCAGAGAAATTCTTAATTGCTATAAAATTACTATTTTTCATAGATTTGGTTTACAGGAATCAATTACTCTTTGTTTTGAATATGTTGTGTAAAACAATGCTATTTTAAGCATCCGTTTAAATGTTTATAAGTTAAAAGTGCAGCCACAATGTGTTTTAACAATTAAAAAAAAACTAATTGCCAAGTCACAAGTTAATTATAACCTAAAATAGCAGCATTTTTTACATGATCACTTCACATATAAACAGATATGATATCAAACGTTTAAAGTATGAGAGAAGAAAAGCTGTGGATGAAAGGGAACGAGTGAAGGGCATTAGGAGGTAATTTATGATGGCAACTTTGGCGCAGTTTCTCTTTCCTGAGCAGTAATGACTACATTATCATCCCATATATGCCCACCACACATCAGGCTCCACGCTAATTAGAAGCTGGGTCATTAGAGTAATTAAATGAAAGATTGGTTACCTTATCCAGTTTGACTTTACTCGCACTGTACACATCCCTCATGTTTCCAGGCGCTCAATCTCAGACTGGAGAGTGTCTTCATATCCTATTAACTAATCTAATTAAATCCCATGTGGAGAGGGATATTTCTCTTCATGGTTGTTGTCAACCGATTTAATTAGCTACTTATTGAGTTGAATTCAGAGTCTAGCTCATCCCTGTCAGCAGAGCAAAATAAAGACAGTATTTATTTATTATTTTTAATTCATATCAAATCAGAGACTAATTTGTCCGTTATGTTTCTGCTTGCTTCGGTGCGTAATTATGGCTTTTGCTCAACTTGTTGTGATTTTGCAAATAAGTGAAAGTCAAATTCAGTGTTTGAGCAAGTGAGCATTGCTTTGTTATATTTACTCCGAGTGTGCTAGATGTGTGTTTATGGACGATGCTAAACCAGGCTCATTGCAGATACGTACCGAGGTCTACATTTCTGGGGACAGTGAAATACGTAACCGGAGGTACGTCTGCTCACAGTTTTTGTTTTGCAAATCCACTAGAGGCCGCTGTGTGTGCTTTTGATGATCTCAAATTTCTCTCACGCGTCCTCTTCTCGCATAAATCCACCTGAGGGCGCAAAATACACTTCAGCCACCCATACCAGCTTGCTGTCATCTGACTGACTGATCGACTGATCAACTTAAACCCAACCGATAGTGTTTATCAAAAGCAATCTAGAAAAAGAAAATCAGTCATGGCTGCATGATTTTTACCAAGTTTTCAGCCTGTTGTTTATTTATTTATTTATTTGCTTTTGTTTTCTGGAACTGTTCTTCGCTGAATTCAAACCCTGTTGTTGCCGTCAACTCAGCTCTATGTCCCAAGTCCATTGGCATATGCGGCGAGTTAGGTGGTAAGTTAGGTGGCGAGTTAGGTGGTTAGGTGGCATATGCGGTGGTAACACCGGAAAAGACATTCGTACGGAGGTAAGCGGTCAGTTGGTCAGTTGATATCGCTAAAAGGAAAAGAGGTGGCATCAAACTTCCCCTTAGCGTTCATTTTAAAGACAAACTGCAGCCACACATATCTCTGACTACATAATTCTCACTCTCTAGAAATGTAGACAGGGGTACACATCCACAATGAAGATTTGTTGCACAATTCTGCGATTATCTGTGATCTGCATAATTAATGGTGTTCTAGTTTAAAAGTTAGAAGGCAGAAAGATAAATATTATAGTGTATTAAACGTTTTCTTTTAGTTTTAACAGCAGTTTATTTGCAGGTTCATTGTGATACTGAAAGACATGCAGTTGAAGTCAGAATAATTAGCCCCCTGATTAATTTTTTTCCCAATTTCTGTTTAACGGAGAGAAGATTTTTTTTCAACGCATTTCTAGACTAGATATTTTTCAAGACCCTTCTGTACAGATTATGGTGACATTTAAAGACTTAACTAGGTTAATTAGGTTAACTAGGCAGGTTAGGGTAATTAGGCAGGTTATTGCATAACGATGGTTTGTTCTGAAAAAATATAGCTTACAGGGGTTAATAATTTTGTACTTAAAATGGCCTTTAAAAAATTAAAAACTGCTTTTATTCTAGCCGAAATAAAACTTTCTCCAGAAGAAAAAATATTATCAGACGTACTGTTAAAATTTCCTTGCTCTGTTAAACATCATCTGGAAAATATTTTAAAAAGAAAAAAAATACATTCAAAGGGGGGTAATAATTCTGACTTCAGCTTTATAACAATCAAATACAACAGTATCCATTGTATGTTACATAGCAAATTTATTACAAAATTAAATTTTAAGTCTAGCAGTTTTTAAGCCTAGCCTAGCAACACTGTTGCAACAACATTATCATCCCTATATCATTAAATAGTGTTGTGCAATATTTATTTATTTCCTTTAAAAAAAGAAATGTAATTATCATGTCATGATTTTTACAACCAACATGAACAAATTCTTTTTTTTTTTTTTTTCAAGCGATGGGCTACTGTATGCTTTAGTTAGTTAATTAGTTAGTTAGTTAGTTTGTGCCGGTTGAAGATCTGTTTATGCTGTTTCTGTTATCAAAATTTTGCACATTGAATTATGGATGATGAGGTCCTCAGCCCCCTCACATGCTCCAAATTTAAACAAAAGTTTTGTTTGTTTTTGCTGGTTAGTGCTGGTTAAAGATCCATTCGTGCGATTTCTGTTATTAAAATATTACACATGGACGATGACATCACCTGACACAGTCCAAAATTCAAATTCACCTTTACATTAAAAAGGTAATATTTTATTTTTGTGGTCTCCAACAACAGTCTAATATGCATGCAAGGTCAAAAAACACTTTCATTGTCTTATAATATGCATTGATTTTAACCTGATTATCCCAACGACTCCCATATGATTTGTTCAGCAATTTGTCTTCCCTTGCACGATGCTAATCTGCACTGATTGGTCCGATGACCCAGTCTTTTGTCATTGGTCGACTGCGTTAAGCGCGAGACAAAGAGAAACACCCGAAACACCCACAACGGCTTATCAACAATGAGTACGTTTACAAGAACACCAATAATTCAATTTTAATGCGATTATGGCAGTACTCTGATTAAGAGTCTACCATGTAAACAATGATTTTTGATAAGGAGTATGTCGATTTTAGTCGCATTATTGAAGTGCAGTACAGACATGTAAACACCTTAATTGAACTATTACCGTCATGATAGGACTTTTCGCTACGTTTTGCGACAGGATAGTCCATACACACACACACACCCACACACACTCACACACATGGCTGTTTGACACTCTCTGCACCTACCGAGTCGGTGAGGGAGAATTGTGATTGGAGCAACAGGAACGAGCCGGGGATGTGACAGTTGCACACTATTGAAGGCAATTTTCTAAAACTCATAATAGGGGCTCTTTAAATGATTACTAACTAACTAGCGAACTAACTAACCAACAAACTAAAGCTGCAGTCACACTGCACTTTTCTCCCCATAGACTTCCATTCATATGGAATGCGTCAAACCGGAAACGCAAGGTCATGCGTCAAAATTGCATCACTTGACTGTGTGAGACCAATCGAGAATCAAAACATGACCTCTTTCGACAGAAATGTAAAACGTGGAGCAATCGTTCACTTTTTTTTTTTTGTGTGTCTAATAATCTTGCTTAATCCCGCCCCTTTTCGCATCGCTGCATGACAGAATTTCGCATTATCAAACTTGAGTGTGACCGCAGCTGAGCTAACCAACCAGCGAAATTACTAACTAGCAAATGAATAATTGAACGAATGAACGAACAAAATAAAATTATGAATGTTTGAGTTATCCCAAATACATGTCTATTATGAATGCTATTAATGATGTACTTTTGTATTGGGATTATACTGTATATATACAGTATCAGTTTTTGCATCTTTGCATCTGTCGTTAAATATTCAAGCTTGTAAATGAGCTCTTTTGTCTTGTAATTGGTTGAGTGGATTTCTGGCCTTCACACTAGGTCTCTGTCCATCCATTTAAAATTGGATGCTTTTTTTAATTCAGTAAGCATGTTTTTACATTACCATCCAGTACCACGGGAATGTGATCCAATATATGTATCTCTCCCCCCTTCTCTGTTCTCTCTCTCTTTCTCGACTACATGCTTCAGCAAGATCGTTGTCATAACAGAATTGGCCCCCAAGAAGAAACAGTACTTGGATGTATTTATTTGCTCTACTTCCACTACATCTAACAGTATTTGTTCTTGTATTTATTGTGGCGGTCTGCCACTACTCACTTGCTTTTCATTTATCAAATGGCCCACTATACAGTCTGCACTGACCATACTATCTCTCTTTATTGTTACTCAGATCTGTGGGTCTCGGTTTCTCTTCACCGTTTTATTATATACAGTATAAAGGAGCCAGCAAAACAAAACAGCTGTGCTAAGCATTAGTGTGAATGCTTAAGATTTATTTGTTTATTTAGTTTTATATATCTAATCCATGTCACCCAAACTTGAAAGACACCATTCAATGAGATTACTTGCATATATAAAAGAAGTATATTCTCTGTGTTGTGACCTCACGTCTTGATCAGTGAGCAAACGTTGTGAGAAGTCTTCTGATCTTCAAAACCAAATATATAGAGCAAAGCCTCCAACATCCTTACATAGAAAGTATTTCATCATGACTTTGTGACTAAGCTATTCAAAATTCATGAAATCTGTGTTTGTGATACTGCAGTGAGGACTGTGGCTTAGCTGCTGCTTGATAAATGCAAATAGTTTTTTTGTTTGTGCGTGTGTGTGCATGTGCTTTTGCGTGTGCGTGTGCCTGTGCATATGTGCATGCATGTATTTAATTCAATTCAAGTTATTTGTGTTGTGCTTTTCACAATAATTATTGTTTCAAAGCAGCTTTACAAAGGGTGCACACTATTGCATTACAATCAAAAACAGAAAAGTTAAGGAGTTGTGTACAGTATATGGCGAATATTAAATATAAACAATGGCTCGGTGGCTCAATAGTTAGAACTATTGTCTCAAATCAAGAAGGTTGCTGATTCAAGTTTCTTTTTGGAGTTTGAATGTTTTCCCCGTGTTGGCATGGGTTTCCTCCGGGTGCTCTGGTTTCCCCCATAGCCCAATAGGTGACATACGCTATAGGTGAATTAGATTAATTATATTGTTTGTGTTGTATGAGTGTGTGTGTGAATGCGAGTGTGTGTGGGTGTTTCCAAGTGCTGGGTTGTGGCTGGTATGGCATGCGCTGCATATGCTGGAAAAGTTGGCAGTTCATTCAACTGTGGCAACCTCTGAAATAGAGACTAAGGCCAAGAAAAATGAATGAATTATATATAAACATAGTTAACCTACAGATAAATAACATAGTGTCCTTCCAAAAAAAAGAATGACAATGTTTATGTGTACATGTTCAGTGAAGCGCATTTGTGCATTAAGTATTGTATTGTCCTCGAAGTTCTTGAATGGTTGGCATTATCTCTCCACAGGTCTTGATCACAGGTCACTGATCAAGTGAATGTAAGTAGATGAGCATGTGTGCAAAGCAATCTGATATCAAATGATTCAAACAATAATTTTACAGTGTCATATGCTGACTATGCCTAAAACGCCAGGTTAAAATACAGTGCTAAAAATATTAAGGAACTATTTAAAAGCTATTTGATATGCCATGATGTTGGTTTTATTTTGTAAGCTACTGATAATGGTTCTTGAGAATTTCATGTATAAAATCATTTAGAGCAGTTTTTAATGCTGAAAATAACAATGGATCAACAAAAAATACTCCACATTTTATACACATTTTATGCAGAACATGTACAGTATACAATTAACATTTTTCCAAGATAAAGGACCTTAATGGCCATTAGAGAGAACCGCGAATAACTTTGAAGTTGCTTCCAAGGTTGTATGACATGTTTTAAAGCGTTCTGACATGACCTTCGAACAAAAAAGTGTGGTTAGTGGGATTTTCACAACATTTTAAACTTAAAAACTTCAGTCTTCCTCAGCTTTGAGAGAATATATCCATTTATTTTTTTTTCCATTTTGTTTTAAAACTGCTCATTTATATGGTGCTCATAAGTTATTGTAGCATGTTTTGTTAGTCTTAGACACTATAATACTGAACTAAACCATGAATATACAGTATTTGCAAAAGAAAAACCTAATTGTGAAACCTAGAGCAATTTCATTTTTAGGATGTCATACTTGAATGCACAGATATTGTGAAGGAGAAGATAATTTGTAGGGAAATTAATGCTGATAAGCTATAATTCAATTTGCCCTATTAATCACACAGCTATATTTTATTTACTGTAGGAGGAAATGTGTTAGAGAAAAAGTGAAATGTGACTCAGAGGAAAAGGTACAAAATTGTACCTTTTAAGCTGCAAAGACCATGACTAGGGTGGTGTTTTTGTATGTCTATTTTAGAGTTTTAAAACAAAACACACATACACATGTGTTCGGAACAGCAAAATGGTGTGATATGTGTGGCAGAATGTTTACCATGAACTATGTTTAAATTGTAGGCAATAAAACCAAGTCAAAATGGTTCCATTTGACCAAATGTTCTGAGGATCTGTGAGGATTTTCAATCATCCAAACCATCACAAAAAGTCCACTAGGAATTTTTTTTCTTCTTCTTCACAAAAGAAGCTGGATTAAATGGCTACCTTTTATTCCTCTTTTAAACCACCTGACCTCTTTTCACCATCCTTGAAAGACTGACCTTTAGATGTCAGTACAGTACATGGCCGTGTCTTGGCCTGATATGAGAAAGGCATCTTAACCTGGGTCATTTAACAGCAGTTACTGTCAACATGGGGATCAACTACCTCTTGACAGTCTACATCTGAGGTCTAAAAGGCCCTTTCAGACATAGGACAGGGACAAACTTAAACAAAAAGTGATGTCATGTCCTGCTTGGTGTACCAGTGAAACATGGTGCCTCATCTGATGCTGGTGAAAGAGATTAAACAAATTTGTTTTTGCGTTGACTTCTCAAAGGCAGTATCCAATCAGAGGTCTCTCAGAAATCGGAGTGATTCCAATTGACCATTCGCTAAGCCACACCCGAAAACCGCCACACACCAATCATGGCTTAGCAACCGTAGCTACGCAGGCCCGTCAAGCTTTCAAGGCGAGAGAAACAAGCCAAAGCGTTGATCATATGGATTGTGCAAATCTGATAGCCGGTATCCTAAAAGTTTGGACAGGCTGTTGGAATTTTTCAAGCGGAGAAAACCCAAGGGGAGAAATACCAGCGTGGATCAAGCTCTGTGAGGGGCGCTAAAGGAGCGGAGTTAAGTTTGTTTTGTTTTCGATTTTCCTGACAATTTTAGTGATAGACAGCAATAACACACACCTCTTACCTTAAAAACATCTAAACTGTGTTTCCTACAAAAATACAAAGCAGGTTATGTTTCCAAGCTGTCTATTTCTTTTTTACCGCTAGTAGTCATACTAATAGCAATCGTATTTCCATCTGTTTCAAGCTATGAATTTTTGAAATTACATATCAACAAAACAAAACCGAGATGTGATCACAATCTGAGCACTTGCGATCAATATACTTCACCCGCCGCTGTTTTTCAGTCATTTTTATCCCTCATGTCCATGTCAGAGCTACAATTCACCAATGTTTTCGTGCGTCTTTTAGAGATTTAGTCATTATAGTGGGTTAGTGTCTGCTTTTATATTTGGTGTCTGATTAATATTTGCTGGTAGGGAAAATCTATGTGTTCACTTTTGCTATTTATATTTTGATTTGCATTTGATTTTGCATTTTTTTCCACTTAACTGCAAATTAGAGTAGAAATGAGTGTCATTACCATAACTGGATATCATTGATATGACTTGCTGTAATATGTTGAGTCATGTGACTTTCTTTTTGAGCATCAGTTGAAAAGGCAATAGATGTGAGTCAAGATATTGCAGCAAATAAACACATACATGACCTGTAAAATGACATGAATGATGTTCGTTCTTTTTAAGCATCAAGACGAAGGTTGTGAGCCAAGATTGAGTCATATTAAGAAAATAAAAATGATCTGTAGCAATATTATGTGCCTTCCTTTTAATCTCATTCATCACGCCTCATTATTAAATGTTAAAGTGTTGATTTAAGTCATTACTGTTTAGTTAGCTATTGAACTCCATCCACCCCAGCCATATGTATATATACAGTAGTCATATCAGTTAGTCAACAGTAAATCATTTTTAAGGTGATGCTATTTGGCAGGTGTGTTTGTTTTTAAAGGGATAGTTCACTCAAAAAAATTTAATTGAACACAAAAGAAAAGAAGGTATTAACCATCGACTTCCACAGTATTTGTTTTTCCTACATGGAAGTCAGTGGTTTCAGGTTTTTAACATTCTTCAAAATATCTTCTTTTACAGTGGCTGAGAGAGCTTAACATGCTGCAGTTTAAGAAAACACATGCAATTACAAAAAATGCCAGCAAATTAAGAAAAGATCTTCATCGGTTTGACAGCACGTGTTGCAAGTCCTCACAATGGAAACTAAAATTAAGCGAATGTGCTGCATTATCTCACAATGCAAACAAATTAAGAAAACGTGCTGCATTTTCTCTCAGCACAAACAAATTAAGAAAACGTGCTGCATTTTTTCTCAACACAAACAAATTTAAAAATGCGTTGCATTTTCTCACAACACTTGCAAATAGAACAGAACACAATGGAAATGTTTCAAGGGGACTCTAAAATGAACATTTTGAAGCAGAGTCCGTCACGATTTAGGGTCCCCTTTAAACCTTTCCATTGTGTTCAGTTCTATTTTCAAGTGTTGTGAGAAAATGCAGGTATTTTCATAATTTGTTTCCGTTGTGAGAAAATGCAGCATGTTTTTTATGTGTATGCATTGTGAGTATTTGTAGCACGTATGCTGTCAAATGGATCTTTTCTTAATTTGCTGATGTTTTTTTGTAACTGTGTGTGTTTTCTTAAATTGCAGCACATTTAGCTCTCTTGGCCACTGTATTCTTTAGTGTTCAACAGAATAAAGAAAATTATAAAGGTTTGGATTCACTCGAGAGTAAGTAAATATTAAATAAACCTTCATTTTCCTTTAGAAATCTTTTCTTCAAGGGATAGCTTATGCAAAAAAATATATTAAACAAACTGAATTATCATATTCTTCTCTTGATGTTGTTCTAATGGCATACCATTATGTATGATATATTTTATTTTATTTGTTTTGGATAAAAAAGAAAAACAGGGTTTCTAAAACAAATTGGGCTAAAGACATAAGCCATAATATGATGCATTGTATAACAAAAATGTGAAACTGCACATTCATGAGACTAATGACACGCTGAGTCACCTGAGAAAAGAACAAAAATTAGAGATGACACAAGTTTAAGGGTGATGCTAATAGAGTTTCATAATTGTCTAGTTTTTCACAAAGAAGGCCAAGGTCTGTATTTTTTATTAACAGTATTTTAATGTTTTGTTTGTGCTCTTAATATAAAGAACTGGAAAAATTCCAAGGTGACTAAGGCCTTGTCCACACGAACAAAGGCATTTTCAAAATCTCAGCTATGTGGTCATTCATTCAAACGCAAACACAGTCAAATTACAGCTGAAACTCCTGCAAGGGCTAAGATCGGAAGAAAAAAATCTCTGTTTGCAGTGTTGTGGATTTTGGCATGTGATATCAGAAGCTTCTGATTGACCAATATGGCTTTACGGTTTGGGCTATATTGCAACCTTTTGTTTTAGCATTTTCTTCACAAATGTGTAACTATAATATCTCTAGACGTGTTTATAATGGAAGGTGGAAGTGCTTATAATGGACACTAGAGAGCTCTTCATCTTTTTTTTTTTTTGGACTTCAGTTTCCATGCTCCTTTGTTTGTGTCATTGTGTTCAGCTGTGTCTCATCAACCTGTTTTCTTTGCACCCAGACTAAAATCGTATTTTAGAGTGAAAATGATCCACATCCACACTGGTGATGTGAAGGGTGATGTGAATGAGGTTATAAAGTACACTGTTCCCTTTGAAGATTTACCCGATGTGGCCTATGGAGTTTTTCCATATCAAACTTGCGAAGTCTAAACTGAAAGACTGAAATTTGTGTAGGCTATTTGATATTAAGAAAAGCCCCAATCAGGTAGCGAATGTCTGCAGCCTTGTTTAGGTTTTCAGATGTCTTTGTTTTCCCCCATCCACACTGACCCAGAGTAGCAGCATTTTAAAATAAAAATGGCCTCTTCAGCGTTTTCAAAATGCTTCGTTTTCAGGGCTCGAAAACTCAGAGGTAGTGTGGATGGAATGCGTAACCGTAGCAAAAGTTAACCGTTTTAAAACTAAAACGTATTAGTGTAAACGAGGCCTACTATTTTGTAGTCCTGTTGGCTTGTTTGTTTACTTGTTTGCTTTTTATCCTAGTCCAGAGATGCTCATGTGTAGGACCCGCAGACCAAAGTTGGCCCATTGTAATCTTTGATTTGGCCCACCATCCCATCTGAAAATGATAGTGAGGGTTGAGGCAATATCTTTAATAGAGATTGTCATTTCTAATTTGATGTAGGGATGGGTGATATTGCAAAAAAATAAATATTGCATATGTGTGACATACTCAGCAACCACATTTAAAAAAAACTGAAGTGCTTCATACCAAAATTCTTACCAATCTTTTTTTTTTATTAATATCGATGGTGGTGTTCCGTAAATAAATATGATACCAATTTTATCGCCCAGCCCTAGTTTGACATAACCCTTTTTTGTTTGTTTATTTGATTGCTGTGCCAAAAAAAGCTAATTGAAAATAAATGTTTCAAATAAATGTACCTGAATCTGAGTTTTTAAAATGTAAAAACTGTCACAACAAATAGAGGACTGTAACGAGGAGGCTGAAGCTTTGTTAGAATCCATATGCAGAAGTTTATTAAAGAGTGTAGGCAAAGACATCAACGGGTGAACAGCCTGAGAGTCCGCAACATGTAAGCAGTCCAATCCAATCAACAAACACAGGGGCAAATCCAGAAATAGTAGTAAGAGTGCAGGCAGAGTTTCAATATCATAACAATCAGTCCAAAACAGATCAAGAGGGAAAAGACAGAGAACATAAGTGATCAAGGCAGGCAGTGTCATACACAGGATAGCAGTCATGAAAGTCACTTGGAACAACGCTTGGCAATGCAGGTAGACTGGCAATACTTCGCAAAGAAGCATGGCCTGAGCTATCGCTGAAATACAGCACAAACAGGAAGTGAACGCAGAGGGAGCGAAGCGGAGTCAGTAGTCGGGCTAGGGCTCCTTCTGTTGGTGTGGTGTTACAAGGACTATGCAGAAGACATCAGCAAGCAAATCAAGGCAAAAGCTAGGGTAACTCAATTCTTTTATTAAAGAGATTTTTTTAGATTTTACTGTAATAAGTTCAGGATAAAATGTAAAAATATATACTGTATTAGTTGATATAAAGCAATGTTTTTAGTTATTTTTTTTTAAATATTCAATTAATTAGGAAATTACCCATGGGAACTATATTTACCTTCGGCTCACTAGCCTAAATCAAGTTTGGATTTTGTCCCTTCAGAAGAAAAAGTTTAGGCACCGTTGTCGTATTCTGTTCAGTGTAATTCTAGTTTTGTTTTGCTTAGTATTTTTGTCTTGTTGAAATTGCTTTCGCTTATTATAACCTGGATTACTTGAAATAGCATTAAATAAAAGTTGCACTTGGATCCTCAACCACTGATGTGCTGCATTTTTGTGACATTAACATCATAACTGCTAACATTTGTCTCTGAAAATCGAGGGGGAGGTGGAGAGTGGTGGGGATGTCTAGGTGTCAGGAGTGAGGTGTCTGAATAAAACATCTAAGTAACTGTACTATGCACCAGGTTTCGGGCAGCAATTGCGATCAGATATTATATTAAAGTCGGCGATCCCGGGGTGTTATAGACTGTACCAAAAAGCTTAGGATTGGGGGATGGAATTATGTGAGTTTTCCAGGAGAAATAACAAAACAGGAGGGTGGCGGGAGATAGGTCTGAAATACGGTATACTCCCGGGAAAAATGGGAGTGTTGGCAGGTATGAGTTACATGTTTTTTCTGAATTTTCACATGGAAAAGATTTTTTTTTTCTTTAAATCATTTATGGTTTTTGTGTGTATTTTATTTATTTATTTATTTATTTATTTATTTATTTAAAAACTATGGACCAGACCTAAATCAAATTTGTAATTTATGTTCTATGTAGCAAATAAATTAATGAATTAATTAATTTTTTTGTCTCAACTATTTGTCACATTGTTTTATTCTTTCAAGAAATGGATAACTAGGCTGATGTCTTTGATTGCTGAAAGTTTCTGTTGTTGTCTACCACAAGAACAGTTTATTTATTTATTTATTTATTTATTTATTTATTTATTTTTAGGTCTGAACACTTATAGCAATAATTATGTAAGTACAAAACTAATCTGATGTGCCACATTTATCTGCCAGCAGAATGATGCTGTTTTGATGAAAGATGATGACTGAAGTGAGTCTTATTCACTGTGTTCATTCAGGATAGTGGAGGCAAGACCTTAAAACCACATTTTCTGACCTCTGTTTTATTTTGAAAGAGCAGAAAAGGAGCTGTTTGTTTCCTGAACAGACAGTTGTGGATGATCCTTTATGTTGCTGTTGTGCTTCATAGATCACTGAGTCTTATCACTCCACAGGTAGAAAACAGCAGCGCAGTGGATGAGGGCATTGTAGCATTGAATAGCACAGGCAAGACCTTTAAGCAGAATTCTTTCATCTCATCCCTTTACTATTGTGCATAACGTTTTTGATGTTATCTTAGTCACTGTTATGCTACACTTGAAGTTTTATAGCTTGAAAAGGACTTCCTTTTCTAGTTGGAAAGGTTTCATGCCACACACTTTTTTTTTTTTCTTTCAGAAGTGTAGTCTCAGTAGCTCATACACTTGCATTGAGATTTACAAGTATTCAAAAAGTATACATACAAAAACTCAAGAAAAAGAACAAGATTTAATCATTCTTACACTGTAAAATTGAGTAAAATTAAATGATATTTTCACCAGATAAAAATATCATCACAGATGTGTTTTTCAGTCAGAACACTTGCCAACAGGAACAGATATTTGGCATGCCAAATATTTTACGGATGTAAGCGGTACATCTGCAGTTCTCTCAGATCACATTTTTAATAACTCACATAGTGGGCTTGTTGCTCACGTGAACAAGCACTGTTTTGCCTCAGATAATAGTGTTTTGTCTGTGATTTCAAAACCTTTTGTCTTTAAAACATGTCCGCGAACAAATATCAGGGCTAAAATTGTTTACTGTAAACTTAAGTTGCTGAGTAACACTCTCTTCAGCCAATGGATGACACTAATTCTACATGCTTAGACCCAACTCGAAGGTGAAAGTAGAAGTCATGACGTGGCCGTGTTTGGTGATCAAAAAAACTCAGAATTTGTGCTTTAATCCTTCCAATTGCACCCAAAAACAGAGCAGTGGGAAGCCATTATGAACGGTGCCGAGGGAACAGTTGGGGGATTCACTTCCACCACTTAAAATCCCTGCTTGTGCCGGGATTTAAACCTTCGACTGTGACCTTTCGATCTGAAGATCATCTCTTTAACCATTAGGCCACAGTTGCCCCCCAATAATCCAAATTCAATCAATTCGCAATCAAAAATGCGAATGAAACTGTCACACTTTTTTCTACACACTTTCACTGAAAAAAACAACATAAAAATTTAAATTAAAGACTTACACATTTCCAATCAGGGATGCACATATTAACAGTTACTCTGAAACTGTAAATATTTCACTGTAATTTTATTTATATCAAAATTTTATTTAACAGACCAGTTTGTGTTTTGGCGCTGAAGCATGTAAGTGGACCTTGTTTTGAACTTTCTCCTGTCACTTACGGTGAGATTTGGTGAGGGAATATTAAGTAAAACTGGCCTTAGACAGTTTAGTTTAGTCTACGTCAAACCTGCCGGAAAATATCAGGCTTTCCTAAAAGGTTGATTTACCAACGATTAGTTTCAATAGTGATAGCCTATTACAGATTTTAAAGAAAAATCTTAATTTTAAAAAAGGACACATAAGCTGGACCACAACAGATCATATCAATTTCATAACGAAGGCTCAAATAATGTAGCCTAGTTTACAGCAAGCAACATGTTTTTAGTTAGATTGTGCCGTCTGTCATATGCAGTAAGCCTATAGGTCTGTTATTTTTGCTAAAGAAGATAAATTATTTGAGTTTATTACCAGAAGTATAGAAACTGCAATATATATGGGGATTGGGTCTGTATCAGTCGATACTCAAGATTTTGGTATCAAGATCAGATCGATTCCAAAAAAAAGGGTATCGTGCATCCCTATTGTATATAAGTAAACATACAGTAGTCAACATTTGAAGTGGTTCAAAACCTTTTATCAAAGTTGTCCTAAATCAGCAACACCTATTCTTGACATAGGACAATTTTGAATGTACATATATATATATATATATATATATATATATATATATATATATATATATATATATATATATATATATATATTTCTTTCTTTATTTATTTATTATTATTTTTTTATTTATATATTATTTTAATATTTCCCAAATGATGTTTAACAGAGCAAGGAAATTTTCACAGTATGTCTGATAATATTTTTTCTTCTGGAGAAAGTTATTTGTTTTATTTCGGCAAGAAAAAAAGCAGTTTTTAGTTTTTTTTTTTAAATTCGTTTTAAGGTCAAAATTATTATTATTATTAATATTATTGTTTTTAGCCCCTTTAAGCTATATATTTTTTCAACAGTCTACAGATCAAACCATCGTTATACAATAACTTGCGTAATTACCCTAACCTGCATAGTTAACCTAATTAATCTAGTTAAGCCTTTAAATGTCACTTTAAGCTGAATAGAAGTGTCTTGAAAAATATCTAGTAAAATATTATTTACTGTCATCATGACAAAGATAAAATAAACCAGTTATTAGGAATGAGTTATTAAAACTATGTTTAGAAATGTGTTGAAAAAATCTTCTCTCCGTTAAACAGAAATTTGGGACAAAAAAATAATCAGGGGCTAATGATTCAGGGAGGCTCTAATTCTGACTTCAACTATATATATTTTATGGGACTATATATATATATATATATATATATATATATATATATATATATATATATATATATATATATATATATATATATATATATATATACAGAGAGGGAGAGTTAAACTTTACTTACCAAAACTCCTCTATTCTCAAGTACAAGTGCTCTATGAAGTAGAAATGGAAGTTTCCTTTTCTTATCTAGATTAAAAGTTCAACCTTTAAGTGAGTACAGAACAAACTCATTTGGTCTTTCAGTCAGTTCTGGCCATTGAGCAATTTCCGTAGCCAGAAAAGAGACTATTGTATCTTCCTATAGGTAATTATGGTACATTCTAATGAAAATGGCATCTGAGTCTGTGCATTTTCGGATGAATAGGCTGGAGGAAAGCAGATCAGACGTCTTGAATTTATGTGGTAACCAGTCCTTTTTAATGGTAGCTCATAATTTCACAGATCAATGAGCATTACCTGCAGCAGTAAAAGAGAGTAGAATTTGTATGCATGCCAAATTCAATATTTTCAACCTATTGTTGAACAAGGACAAAGCCATTAGAAATGTGCAATTAAAGGTATTTTTCCACAAGTAATTCTTTTATGTTGCACAGACACTCCACTAACAACTTTATAAAGCTTGCACAATATTAAGACAAACATGCCATTCACTGAACTTTCCAATTTAAGCAGAGGCTTCATTCAGCAGATGTTTTTTTAAAGCATTTCAGGCATAATGAAGGTTAGAAATAGCAGCTGCATTGACAAATGTATTACATTATGCTATGCTTTTAAATTAGGATGGTGCTCATTTATCTGAATGTCAAAGTCTTGAATTTGATGTGGGCAGTGGAGCAAGGCCTCGGCAGCTTATTCAGACAAGCAGGGTCAAATTTATTTGCTGAAAAGTGCAAATTTGTATAACTAGGCTGTCGTTGAGGTTAAGGTCAGTGAAGTTTAGCTGTAAACACTAACCACAGGTTCTTGGTTGACCGAACAGTGTGTTGTTGAGCCAAGCTGTAAAGTGATTTAGTGGTCGATTGATATCTGAATCTAGGCCAAAATGTCAGAGAAGCAGGCAGAGGTACATAATAAGATTGTAGGTATAGTGTTATTAGTTAAAGTTAATTAATGCCTCATTTTAACTAAGCTGTACGGTTCAGTAAAATACAATACAGTATGATTGGGAATGGGTCACCCATATCAGGTTTGCATTTCCACTGCCAATAGTACTCCTACCTGGTAGGTATGGTGTACAGTGAAAAGTTTAACATTACAGAAGCAAGCCATCTCACAAAAAAAAATATTTTGTACATTCACACACAGCAAGGAAATGCCTTGTTTTTTCCATGCATTTAGATGCAACATGTAGATAGCCCCTTGTTCTTGCTTCCTGACTTTTGGCTGTTTGTCATAACACTACGACAAGGTTTGTTTGAGTGCAGGTGGACCATTTTTCATCATTGAAACATGTCGTTGTATTATTAAAGCTTTGTGATTATGCCAGTCCAATCTCAAGAGGAAAGATAACTATTTTACATATTGTCAGAAAAGTGGCTAATTTGTACAAATTCATATGATTTAAGTTGGAAAACACAAAATATTCCAAATCCCATGCTGTGCGTGATAAATCTTTTATTCTATAAGAAAAGATGTTCGTAAACTACGATGGAAACACTTTTTACCGAACAAATTCCAGTATGCATATTAAAAAAGTCATGTGATTTACAAATAAGAGATCATGTGATGGTAGAAATGCAGGCTGAGCACATTGTAAAACATCTGAAATGTTGTTTTGGTCATTCTAAAATGCCAGTATTAGTGTTGTTATATGATTGTTACCTCCAGAATTGTCAAAAGCGTCTGTGCTCCATGTCTGATGCCTTCAAACACCACCATGCGTTCATTACGTGTCAGCATACTGCTTTCTGAGGGACAAGTCATTTATTAAATTTTTAAAAAATTTACGCAGCATCTCCTACTGCAGCAAATTCAATTTTTCCTCTTGATATTTGGCGCCAGTTAATCAGGAAGTGACGATATTGTTCTTTTTGCCTACTTTGATGGAAATGCTGCTTTATTTGCATGTCTTATATGTGATGTCCCAGTTATGCGCATAAATTAATTTCGCATCTTTGGATTGTACTAAAATGTGTGAATGAGTACAGATTAGCCACTAAATAAAATCGCATTCATTTTAGTTGTGTATAAGGCCACAGCCATATCACCCTGCAGCCCAAGACCGGTTACTCACTGAAGCTAAGCAGGGCTGAGCCTGGTCAGTACCTGGATGGGAGACCACATAGGAAAACTAGGTTGCTGTTGGAAGTGGTGTTAGTTAGGCCAGCAGGGGGTGCTCAACTTGTGGTCTTTGTGAGTCCTAATGACCCAGTAAAGCGAAGGGGACACTATACTGTCAGTGAACGCCGTCTTTTGGATGAGACATTAAACGGAGGTCCTGACTCTCTGTGGTCATTAAAAATCCCATGGCACTTCTCATAAAAAGAGGGGTGTAACCCTGGTGTCCTGGCCAAATATCCTCCAGTAGCCCTTACCCATAATGGCCTCCCAATCATCACCATCCACCAAATTGGCTGCATCACTGTCTCTCCATCTATAGCTGGTGTGTGGTGAGTGCACTGGCGTCGTGTCCTGTGGCAGCCTTCGCAGCATCCAACTGGATGCTACACGCAGGTGGTAGTGTGGAGAGACCCCCCCCCCCCTCCCTCATGATTGTGAAGCGCTTTGGGTGTGCACATTACAGTACATTTTTTTAAAAGGTGTGTGATTGTTTCATGTGTAGTTGTTCCCCTGGCTTGTTACTCACAACGTCAGACAAATTTCTGTAAATCAATAGTGTTTATTGAGCCTAAAACTGCACTGTTGTGCAAGGTACCCTTACAAAAGGGTCCCAAAAAGTGGGATTTTTTGCTATTTTTTGTTACATTTTGACAGTGCAAACAGAAACACGTTAATGTGCACCATACTGTACTAAATCATGCCGCTCAGTGAAAATGAGCCATAAGTATACAAATTATAATGAGAGAGCCAAAATTTATGCCATCATGTATTCACCGATTATTGTTTCAAACTCGAATTACTTTCTTTCTTGAAAATACAAAAGAAGGCACTGTGAAACATGCCAATGTATTTTTTTTACCCATCTAGTTCCTCAGGTCTGGGTGGGAATTGAACTTGTCTTTCCATTAGGAGACAAACACTAACAAAGAAGGTAAAGATTACACCATAGTGTCAGTCACTCGCATGCATCTTTAGCCCAGGGGTGTGAGGTTTACTTTCTCATTTCCAAACAACCAGCCTCTGTTACACTAAAGACACTCCCATTTGGGTCATGACACCGATATAAACCTTTAGATTGTCCTCCCCTTGCTCTGTGCGGGATTCAAACGCACTTTTCCAGCATGGGAGGCAGGCACTAACAAGGACTCTAAAGACCACAGATTCTAGTGTCTGTCGCTCGTGTGTCTCTTAAGGCCAGAAAGTGAGACAAATGGACACCAACTCCTGCTAACTGGTCTTCATTAGACTCAACCCCCAGCCCCAAACCTTACTCCAGTTCAGAGTCATGTCACCTATGTAACCTTTATATTTCGCTCGCCCCATTCAAAGTATGATTAAAACTGGTGTAACCAGGAGGGGATGTAGGTGTAATAATATGGATGTTAAATACCAGTATGCATCATTTAAATGTGCATACATTGTACATTTATAATTAACTATAATTATAATTAACTATAGTATGCACACATTAAATAATTAATTAATTAATTCATTCATTTCCTTCAGCTCAGGGTTCCCACCATACCTGCCAACACTACCATTTTTCCTGAGAGTATCCTGTATTTCAGACCAATCACCCGCAACCATCACGTTTTGTTATTTCTTCCGGAAAACTCCCGTAATTTCACCCCCCCCCCCCCCCCCTGCCAACTTTGGTATAGTATCCGATCGCAGCGGCCGCCCAAAACCCTCTGCATCCTTTTCTGGTTCTCAACAGTGTTATTCAGAGACCTCACCCACGACCAACCCCAATTTTCAAACCCGGATTTTCAAGGACAAATGTTGACAGGTATTGTCGCCACAGCACAATGAACTGCCAACTTATTCAGCATTTATTTTACGCAGCAGATGCCCTTCCAGCTGAAACCCAGTACTGGGAAACACCCATACAGTCTCTCTCACACACACTTTTACACTTTGGCCAATTTTAGTTCATCCAATTCACCTATACTGCATGCTTTTGGACTGCGGTGGAAACCGGAGCACCCGGAGGAAACCCACATGAACACGAGGAGTACATGGAAACTCCACACAGGAATTCCAACTGGCCAACTGAGACTCTAACCAGCGACCTTATTGCTGTGAGGCGACAGTGCTAACCACTGAGCCACAATAGTATGCAGACATCCAAAGAAAAAAAAACTTGAAGCAAGTGTAAATACACATTTATGTTGTTAAGGTAAGATTCACACAGTTTATTTATTGACTATGATATCATGTAGCTACATGCATATTATATACATGTGAAGCAAGACCATAAAATAAAGTACTTCCCTGCAGCCTTCAGCAATAGTGCTAATGTGTGTTGTTTTGTTCATCACAATGGTACTTACTTGTGCTGCGCCTTGATTGTTGCAATTAAAACAGTTAAGAAGTAAAAGTAAACAAACAACATTATTTCATGTGTTAATTTGCATCTGTTCATACTTTGTGTGAGTATGATCTTGCACAACTGTCATAAATACACTCAGGAGTCTTTGAAAAGGCTGCAAAACAATATATTTCTCATGCAGACCAATCATTTCACTTCAAAATACATCAATGGGTATTTTTGTTTTACATATGTATACTGTATAGTCCTTGCCATGGCTGATGCCGAGAGTAGGTTCTGTCTGCGGACTACAAGACAGAGGCAACATGAAGGTGCCTTAGGGGCGTAATTTGTTGCACGTTAGAGGCGTAACTTGAAGTAATGATGACATGTCAAAAATATGTTGTCAGCAAGATGGTGCTGTTATTAACATGTACACCTACTCCACACCTAAACCCAACCATCACAGTTATTAATGGCTATACATACCAAATCCCGGCTTGGTAGATTTGACGAGTGTGGGCGGCACCGCGAACAAGTTGGAGCGAGTTGTTTACAAGTGTCGAGTCCTGTGAAGGAGGTCCAGGTGGAAAGATTTGTTTTGTGTTCACCTTATGATTTAATTTGTTGCACGTCCGCCAGTTCCCACCAATGAATGAGTGAATTTTAGCTACTTGTACATTAAGGTATCATCAACAAAAAAAACTCACCAAAATTGGACAATAGAAAATTGGAAAAACGTTACTTGGTCTGATGAGTCTCGATTTCTGATGCTAAATTCGGATGGTAAGGTCAGAATTTGGCATCAACAACATGAAAGCATGGATCCATCCTGCCTTGTATCAACGGTTCAGGCTGGTGGTTGAGGTGAAATGGTGTGGGGGATATTTTCTTTACACACTTTGGGCCCATTAGTACCTATTGAGCATTTTGTCAATGCCACAGTCTACCTGATTATTGTTGCTGACCATGTCCATCCCTTTATGACTGGTGTGCCTATCTTCTGATGGCTACTTCCAGCAGGATAACGTGCCGTGTCATAAAGCGCCAATCATCTTAGACTGGATTCTTGAAAATGACAAAGAGTTCACTGTACTCAAATGGCCTCCACAGTCACCAAGACTCAATCTAATAGTGCACATTTGCGATGTGGTGAAACAGGAGATTCGCATCATGGATGTGCAGCTGACAAATCTGCAGCAACTGCGTGATGCTATCATGTCAATATGGACCAAAATCTCTGAGGAATATTTCCAGTACCTTGTTAAATCTACTGGGGGTGGACTAAGACAGCAAAAATTCCTGCAAAAAAAAGGTTTTGATTAATTAATTAAATGTCCCAATGCACTAACATAATTTGGGTCATATTTCCTGGATAGATAGTTAAGCAACAGCTTCCTCTTTAAGCTGACACTCTGGGGGCTGAAACAATGAAACTGTTGTGTCATTATGTCACCCCTCAGATTCACACAGGCGGATGTGTGGGAGGATTGTTTTTTTATCGTGTTACAAGGGAGTCACATGATACTTTTAATAAGAAAGCAGTTTCAAGAAATTAATCCTATTAACATAGTCCATATCCCCAAGACACAATGAAATGATGTTGAAATGTGCATAGCAGGCTAAGGAAGATCCACCACCAGCTTCCCTCCCCTCTAACCAACTATCTTGTCAACATATGTTTGTGTGTCCTGGAGGAAACCAGCCAAAGTGATAGAAATTCAATTAGCACATTGCCTAAAAATAAAACAAACATAAAGTTTTTAATTATACGGAGGGAAAGTGTGTACCAACTGCTTCAGTTCACTGGCTTGAGACTCAATACTCATAATTTTGTCTAGCCAAAGGGTCGACTGGTGCAGAATATTCAAGCTGATGTTAGAAAGGCGAATTAAAGGTGGAAAACAGAAAAGATGTTTATTGATCAGCTAGGCTGCACCAGATTTGTATGTACTCTATATCTTAAGCCAGAGCCTCGGACAGGAGAATCCATCACTATTGGCAGGTGATGTTGATGATCCAAGAGAGCGTGGCAGGTTTATGGACACATTTTAAGTGGGCTGTCTGGGCCTCTTTAAAGCCACATCACTCAATCATTGCAATAGAATTAGGTCACATATGCATCAGTAATGGTCCATTTAGGCCACTGGAAGCGAGAATGTACTACTTTAACTTAACTTTTGTATAACAATATAGAACAAATATGCATATTCCTATGAGTATTCATCCACACAGCCTGAAACATTGCTAAAAGCATTGAGGCAGAAGGAACATTTACTCAACCATTTTGTGAACTAAAAATCCCATTGCGTTTTTGTGGATCTAAAAACAAAGTTTTGAAATCATGTTGAATTGAATTGAATTGAATTGAATTGAATTGAATTGAATTGAATTGAATTGAACTGAACTGAACAACTGAATTGAATTGATTGATTGATTTTAGACAAACTGTAAAAAATACCCTAGTATCCCATTCATTTTGAAATAAAACTGTCAAGGATAAAAACACAATAAAGCCCTGGGCTTGTTTCCATGTTCTATAATTCTTGTTTCCATGTTCTATGGTCCTCGCTGTTAAAAAACAAAGTATGGATGCAAAATACAGTTAATGCATAAACTAAACAGTACCTAAAATAGGAACAAAACTATTCACAATACAATAACATCATCATCCACCAACTATCCTCATCAAACAAGGATCTTTTGATTTTGAAGTCTTTTATTTCCTTGATCGATTTCGGTAATTTGTTTCACATGATTGCACTTTTATATACAGTGTTCAGCATAAATGAGTACACTTCATTTTGAAAATGAATATTTTAATCCATTTCTCAGTGAGGAAATATAAATATTCTGAGTATGGGTATTAAACAGATATATTTAATACATTTAAATTCATGCAAAATATTGCAAAGAAAAAATACTAACTACAACATTTCAACAAAATTGTTTATATGTTTTGTTTCTCAATTTTTGCTATTTTGGAACATTTTATTTTTTCTAACATATAAATTTGGGCTACTTTATTTTAAACAATATTGTTGGTTATTTTGTTAGATTAGCTCCAGATTTGGCTTCAGTACTGTATAGAATCCTATATAAAATATTAATTTAATTGAGAGATTTGTGAGGGGTGTACTCCTGTATGCCGAGCACTGTAAAAACATATTTTTTAAGTTTAAATAAACAAATATCCTAAGCCTAACCCCTAGTACTATATGAATGCTTTTGCCTCACAATTTGAAAATAGTGAAATGCATTATTAAACATTTTACTTATCATTCCCAGTTAAAAAAAAACAAAAACAATCTTTTATTACATTATTTTAAAGTGTTTGTTTTTGAAAAACAATACCATTATCATGTTCATGTGCTCATTTTGCATTGCAATACATGTTACTGTAGTGATATGGTTAACTCTTAAAGGGACACTTTTTTTGTAAATAGGCTTATTTTACAAGTCACCTAGAGTTAGGGTCTGGACACACCAAGCCCACGCATCTGGACCAAAAAGCTGTGCGTATGTGCCCTGCAATAATAGCATATAGATATGTCTGTATGAGAGATTAGAGTAAAAACAGCTTTTAGTTGACACCAAAGCACTGCACTCATTTCCATAATTGCTGAACTTGGCTCCTGCCAGGTATATTCACCACATACTCCCACTTGCATTGCCCTGCTATTTAATCCTAAGGCCCTGTCAAGCGAGACTGATGAATCTTGTCAATGCAAGAAAAGCTTCAGATTGGACTAGTCCAGCAATTTACTATAAGTACTCAATTTGAGACTGAAACGCAGCCTGGCTTTTGCAGATGGGTGGCCATGGAGTTCCAAAAAATATATATAAATAAATTGTTTTATTAAAATCAATGAGTGTGCGCACCCTCAACATCTAATTGCCTTTCTGAGTACATTTTTGAAAATCTGAAAATTACCTGTATCAAATTGGGAATAATTCTGGTGTGCTATGAAGTTGAGTGCAAAGCCATTTTATAGAAATCTAAAGTACTTTCAAATGGAAATTGGATGTCATGTTGAATTAATAAATCAACAGTAAAAAATGCTGTGTTAACAGCTAGCAGATGAAGCGGCTATTTGTGAAATACTTTGAAAATAAATGTGGTCAGTTGTGTATTTTTATAATCTAAAGAAATAGTGCACAAACAAACAAGCAAACAATAAACAAATAGATTTAAAAAAAAATTATTATTATTATTATTATTATTATTATTATTGTTATTATTATTATTATTATTATTATTATTATTATTATTATTATTATTATGTGAAAATATTTTGTTGTCTGGATCAAATTCATTACAAAATTGATTTTATATTCATTCATTCAATTATTTATCAGGGGTTGCCACAGCAGAACTATTCCGGCCCATGTTCTACCCTTCCAGACACAACCAAGTACTGGGAAACACCCACACATGCTCACATTCACACACATACGCTATGGCCAATTTAGTTAATTCAATTCAACTATAGCACAAACCAGAGCACCTGGAAGAAAGCCACATCAACACTGGGAAAACATGCAAACTCCTCACAGAAATGCCAACTGATCCAGCCAGGACTCGAAACAGCGGCCTTCTTGTTGTGAGGCAAAAAATTAACACAATATTAATTTATTTTCTAAATAACTTCTGCTCACAAATGGATCGAATTATTTTTGGAGGGAAAATAAATCTGTATTAAACTTTAAGGGATCTATTTTACTCATCTAGGCGCAGAGTCTAATGCACATGGCGCAAAAGCATTAAGGGAATGTCTGAATCTACTTTTGCTATTTTAAGGACAGAAAAATATACTCTGCGCCGTGGCGCGTGGTCTAACAGGGTTGCGCTCATTCTCTTAATGAGTTTTGATGGTGTTTTGAGCATAACATGCATTAGACCAATTACGTAGAATCTCATCTCACTTTCCCTTTAAGAGTCAGTTGTGTTGCGGTATGGCACATTTGCTATTTACATGGTGCCTTTGTAAGTGGAAAAACTGAACACCTCACTTGTAAGAAAACAGTTAAACAGATCATCTGCAGCGAGAAGAAAAGGAATGGGTCTCCTCCATTCTTTACCTCTTTTCTTTCGTGGATAAGGAAATGGTGTTGTATGAACTTTCCTGAAGACATCCTTCCAATCGAATAAATGAACAATAATAATGAAGTGTGGTCAAAAAAGTTATATATATATATATATATATATATATATATATATATATATATATATATATATATATATATATATATATATATATATATATATATATATATATATATATATATATACCCACCCATAAATTTATGTAAAAAAAATAATTTTTTGTAATATTTTAATCCTTTATTTCTTATTCATTTGTAAACATATTTGCGTATTGCTATACATCCTGTGTGTATTAACTAATGTGTTATCCTTTAAGCCTCACAACTCGTGCTCTGCCGTGGACTTTAGACCTGCTTTCAGCTGGTAAATTGCGCAGTCTATTTTAAGTTCATCAAAATAGCAAAGCGTTAACAATGTGCCATTACACACCTCCCTTCTAGACCGGAACACCCATGAGTCCACAAAGCAGCGCAAATTACTATTTAAACAACGTGGTGCAAAATGGGAAAATTAGGGTTGCGTCGATCTGAAAATAGCAACAAATCGTGTCAAACATGTGTGGGTGTATGATAGGGCCCTAAAGGTTTTGATGTTTAAACCCACTTCTATCTTTAACCAAAATACATGCGTTTATTCCATGAAATGAGTCATTTAAATGTTAGTACAAAGTAATGGATTATAAAGTGGTCTCCTAGAGTCGGGACCATTTTCAGGAAACTTAAATCGCAAACTTAAATCATTGCATAAATCTTACAATAAGTATGTATTAAAAAGTGTCAGCAGTAAATACTCAGTATGGAGGTATGTAAATTAGGAAGGCTCATCAGTGCATAACCCAAATCCACTTTTATCATTGCAAGCCCAAATTTTTGTGCGGCTAGATCTTAATGCATTGACAGTTAAATCCCTCAAGCTTTTCAAACTTTGCTCTGGTGTTTGGGATCTATCCATTACCCTGACACCTCATTTCTTTCAGCAAGTGACCTAGAAAGTGGAGGAAGTGGAGATGCATACAGAGCCGCTTGCGCTTTCAGGATCGTACCACCTGTGCGGAGTTTCTAACCTCTCCACTGCAGGGCCACAGTGTTTAGTGGCTGCCTTGGTTATTGATGAGAGTCAAATCCTATCTGAATCCCTGAGCCATGCCGCTCTTTGTAACTAGGACAAATGGTGGTAAAAGTGAGAGTGCTCGCTTGACCAGAAACAAGAAGTAATGCTTTTTTTTTTTTTGGTCGAATTTTCAGTAGGGTAAAACAGATAAGTCTGCTTGGAGAATAAATAAGAAGCAAGAGGAAAACATTAGTACTCTGTTTGTGCTGCTTTAAGCATGGACATAAGACACCTGCTTTTTAATAGTTTTCTTTTTGATGTTTCTATAATATTGTTGGCAAGACTATAGCAAATAGCAGTTTCTTCAATAACTGACCAGTTAATGTGCATTCAAATTGTAAATTACAGCTGCATTACATCAGTTTATAAAAGCTATTTAAATGTGCCTTAAAATCAACCTTTATTTTGTTGTTTTTGTTATTGTTGTTGTTATTGTTTATTTTATTTTATTGTTTTTTTTGTAGTCATTTTGACAATACAAGTGATTGTGATATTATTGTATGATATACTGTATAAAATTGTTGGAAAATGAAAACAAATCAAAACATTAGGGGCTCTATTTTCCCGATCTAGACGCAAAGTGCGTGGTGCTGAAGCATTAAGGGTGTGTCTGAATCCACCTTTGCTATTTTAAAGACAGGAAAATATGTTCTGCACCATGGCGCATGGTCTAACAGGGTTGTGCTTATTCACTTAATGAGATATGGGTGTGTTTTGAGCATAACGTGCAATAAACCAATCAGTCTCATCTCCCATTGCCTTTAAGAGTCAGTTGCATCATGCCATGGCACATTTGCTATTTAAATGGCCAACTTTGCAAGTGGTAAAACTGAACGCTTTACTAGCGAGAAAACAGATAATATGCATGAGGATAAAGAATGAGCCTCCTCCATTCGGCCTCGTTTCTTTCTCTTTACTTTAATCCTTTACTTTCTTGGAGGAGGAAATGTGTTGTACGCACTCCACTGAAAACATTCATTAGCCTACATAATTTATTTTGTTTGTTAAGCGCAAATTGTTTCAAATTTTTTCTAAATTCAGTTCTAATTTCCAGCAAATGAATAAATGAACAATAATGAACGAAGTGTCAAAAAACGTATGCACTATATGATTATGCGGACGTCCACAAAACCCAACAGGTGGACAAATCTAAACTTGTTTTTATTAAAACAAATATAAATGTATAAATAATACTGCTAATAATAATAACATTATACAAATGCACATTGTCATGAATAACCTAAAAAGCTCCCAGAAGTGAAGAAGGCATGGAGGCAGTGGTTTTTATATTAATGTAGAAAATACATTTTTTGTAACATTTTAATCCTTTAGTTTTTTTTTTTTTAATGTGTAAAGATATTTGCGTATTGCTGTACATCCTGTTTGTTTTAAGCAATGTGTAAGCGTTTGGACCTGCATAGGCGCATAACTAACGCGCTCTGCACTGGACCAGCTTTTAGTTGGTCAATGACATGGCCTATTTCAGTTCATCAAAATAGCAATGCACCAACAATGCACCTTAACACACCTTCTTTATCGACCAGCGCGGCCATCAGTCCACAAAGTGGCGCAAATGGATTTGCTATTTAAACAACGTGGTGCAAAACATGAAAATGAATGTTGCGCTGGTCTGAAAATAGCAACAAATCGTGCCATGCACATCTTGCTCCTTATTGCGCCGGGTATATGGTAGGGCCCTGGATCTCTGTTTGTGCCATGCTTTTAGGTCAGTGTTTCTCATCACGTTCATGGAGGACCACCAGCTCTGCACATTTTCCATGTCTCCTTATCCAAACACAAATCATTAGATCATTAGCAGAGACTGTAAGACCTGTAATGTGACAGACAAAGGAGACATCCAAACCATGCAATGTGGTGGTCCTCCAGGACCGTGGTTGAGAAACACTGTTTTATGTGACTTTGTATGTTTATTTTTTCCTTAAAGTTTTTTCAACTGCTTCTTTCAAAGTAAGGGAGATAAAGTTCATATTCCATTGAAATCAATTCCTGTTTATTTCTATAGTGCTTGTACAATGTAGCCAGTGGCGACAGTGGCGAGGAACAAACATCACCAATTGACGAAAGTGAAGGAAAAAAAAGGAGAAACCAGGCTCTGTTGGACATGATCATTTCTACTCTGGCCAAACTTCCTGTGCAGAGCTGCAGTCTAGTCATATTTGTAATCTAATGAAAAGTTTCATCACATTTTATAATCATAAATGTTGGATCTCTCACACATGCTTCAAGTTTTAATATGTAAAAATGCGAAAGATACGTATGTAAATTAGCTTTATACAGTTTTGTACGTTTTGTATTCTGTACAGCTTTAAATGAGGGAGTAAAAAACAAGCAATTGATCACAAAGAAACAAGAAATACTATCAGAGAAGTTGCAGGAAAGTGCAAGTCAAGTCACCTTTTTAGTGCTTTGTGCAAAAGATATCGTTTCAAGGCAGATTCATGGCAATAAACAGCAAAATAACCAAATCAATGATGCAAATAAGAAAATTCTGATATAAAGCAGCTCTAAAAATGCAAGCGGGTATTCAGCAAAAGAAAACAATAATTGCATTCTCTGTTCGGCTTTGTTTAGTTTTTATATACTTTCCGAGTTAATGTAACTTTCATTATTAGATAAACGGCTAAAAACGTGTGAGATATGTGAAGAATGTGATCATGAATAAGCACAGTCTTTCTCACTTCTCAATCTCCTGCATGCTTGAAAACCAATGATGGATCCCAATGATGTTTATTAATATTATTAATGAAAGTTATTATAAAATGCTACCTTAGAGAAAGCCATTGGGGCAGCAGTTCTCCTATCTTAAGCAATTACTCAATCACCCTCGGGCTTCTGGGTAAAGTGATAATGAGAGTTTGCTTTGCTGAGAGGAAGGCGAAGGGTCAAGTCCTCAGGTGTTTGCTGTAATGTCTCTAACATCAGATTACTGACAATCATAACACTTGCTGTGCATCCTGAGGCCATTATTAATGGTATGAAAAAAGCTCAAATTTTGTCCAAAACAAAGTCAATTAAATGATGTCAAGTTCAGTTTGGAATGCTCTTGTGAATCCGTTGTTTATTGAGAGTGTCTCCTTGTACAGTTATCTGTCTGGTCTAATTTTACTCATGTGTTTAGATGCAAGTCGTTGCTTCTGTTGTTAAAGGAGTCAAATTCTGTTTGGGGAGAGAATTTCATTTGCATGTCTGAGGTGAATGAGGATGTCTGGATCAAGAAATATTTCCCCATTAGAACTCAAGACACATTGTAGGTTTGTTTTACATGAAGATTGGTTAGTATGTGCATATGCAGCCAATGCCAAACAATTGATCTGACTGCTATGTTATGGATTTAAGTTTGACTTCTTTTTTTGGATTCAGAAATCATGTTCATTTAGATATCTAACAATATCTTAATATTTATTAGTATTTATATGAAATGTTTGTTTCTTTTTCATATTTTTATTAATCTCTAAATTGAAAAAAAGCATGTTAAAAAATGCCCAGTCATGTTGTGAACATCCAAATGTATTATGCACTAGAATGCATTAACTTGCATTTTATAGTATGTAGAGGGGCCTATAGAAGTCAATGGAGATTAGGATGGAAACATATACGTTTCAATTTGAGACTTGATTTATTTATTTGTTTATTTATTTATTAGCTTTCAAATATATTTTTTGTCATTAAAAAATCACATTTTTAATGAATTAACATGTAGGGGAAGTTGGCTGATAATATGCTAGTTACTCTCCTGAATGCCTTTTACAGGTATAGCTTCATATGAGTATTTAACATGTATAATTGGTGCTTTACACCTACAGTTATTCTACATAGTCATTCTTCAGCACAGCCTTCTTATAGTGTTGCTCCTGTGAAGGCTTACTCATCTTACACAAACCCAGTTTTAGCCTGGCTCATGTTTACTGTACACGCTCTTAGATAATACTTTTAGAGAATACTTTTAGATAAATAAAAAAATCTTCTTCAAATGTTCTCCATTCTGATCTGCATTTGCCCTGTTTTTTAAATTTGCAAATTTAAGAGACTTTTGATAATTTACATTTAGAGTATCTGTCATAAAAATGTATGAAAGAGAACTTTTACACACATATATTGTTTGCTATATGGGATGCAGAATCTTTGAAATTCAATATCTCAAAACCATTTAGAAATCAGACAGAACCTTATAATAGAAGTATGCTTAAAATCTTTAAAGTACATAAACACGATTTTATAATTTAATATTAACCCTGCTCGCAGCGACGGGATAAATCTTTTACTCTTTATGTGAAGCTGCTTTGACACAATCTACATTGTATAAGCGCTATACAAATAAAGGTGAATTGAATTGAATTGAATATTAATAGAATGAATTATAATTAAATCAAAATAATCTTAAACTTTACAACATGGGCCCACTTGATGTGCAGTAGTAATTAGTAAACAGTAATTTGTTAGTACACAGATAATCATGTATTGATTTATGACTAAACCACTAAACTAAGCCATTCATTAATGATCGCCACATTAGCAAGTGGATACGGCACCTAAACTTGCAAAAATATTGATTTAATTTGTAGTATTTTATTTATTTATCAAATGGAAAGCACAACTGAAGAAGAAGCAAAGTGCAGCAAATCACAAGCAGCTTCAACAGTGGTGACCAAGGCAATGTGTCAAAGCATGCAGTTAATTTCAGCCCACTACGTGACCCAGCTGAGAAATTCATATACATCATAAACAATTCATTCATTGTTTTGTTATAAACTTTATGTATGTTTATGTTTAAGTTAGCTTCTGTGTTTTAAGCCCAATATTTTCTTGGTTTATAAAGTATTGGTCATTACCATCAACGTGGGTGGTGTGTAAAGGAAGCACCCCAGTGGTATGGTCCTGTTAAGGGTGTGTTTGAAGCTCAGAATAAAAGGTTTAACTGACAGTGTTAGTTACATTATAATATACCTATATAATATATAACTTCAATACCTGCTTATTCTACCAGATTGCTGCTAACAGAGACACTCAGGGTCTCTCAGGGTCTCACCTTGCTATCCATTTTAGATTAATTAAACAGTTTAGCTAGGTTAGATTAGCTTCAGTTGCCCACGTACAGCAATTATTACAGTATTATTATAATAGGATTATTGGTAGCAAATAGTCTGATCTGATGAATCGCGATACTTGGTGTATCACATAATGGCCTTGTGCAGAGAAAATGATTACCAAAAGAAAAAGAGGACATTTTCATGGCTTGATGCCACATTATGCCAAAATCTCAATTTTTGACAGCTGTCGTGAACATTGTTGGAGATTATAAGCATGGGCACTATGTTCCCTCCCGATGATGGGTACTGTATGCCACACTT